>NC_031493.1:198964-203153 GCF_001602025.1 Plasmodium gaboni | reverse complement strand
CCAAAAAAAAAAAAAAAAAAAAAAAAAAAAAAAAGAAAAAAAAAAATAATGAAAATCTTCCTTATCGGATAAATATAAAAATTATGTTTTACTTCTTTATATATATGTTGAAAAAGAAAAAACGTACAAAAAAATAATATATTTTTTTAAATTATAATCGAGCTGATTATATTTATTAAAATTTGAACATTACAAAGATAATAAAATACATTTCAATAATGAATAAATGAATATAAATATAGATATATATATGTGTATACATCAAAAATAGGCATACATAAATATATTATGCTATATTATATATAATATATATATATATATATATATCTTTTCTTTTTTTTTTTTTTTTTTTTTGTTTAATTATAATAGATAACTATGTTTCTTGTATATATATATTATATATATATAAATTTTTGAATTAAAAAAAATAGAAAAAACATAAAAAAAATTAAAAATTTTATTAAAATAAATAATTATGATACACATGTACAAAGCTATTAACTGAAATTTGTTATTCTTGTTTAAATTTTTTCTTATTTTTAATTTCATTCATCTCGAATTGTAGTATTTCTTCCTTACTTTGATGAACCTATAAATTTTATTTATATATATTAAAATATATATATATATATATATATATATGCCTATATTCAATAACAGCTCACTTTTGTTTTTATTTATATTTTTGTATTTTTTTTTATTTTTAACCTTTTTAGAGTCCAATTTTAAATAAACTATTGTTTCAAAATGAGGAGTTCTTGGGAATGTATCCAATGGAATAATATCTTTTATAATATAACTAAATGAAAAAAAAAAAAAAAAAAAAAAAAAAAAATCTGTAAAAAAGTAATTTATCAATATAATATTAGTATTTCATACTGCCCACAATTTATTTTATTATTTAATTATTTTATTGTTTTATTTTATTTTTTTGTCTTTCTTGAATTTCATCTACCCTAAATTAATCAAATGACTGATATCCTTAAATTGAGTGTGCACATTACATGATACATAAATTATATGCTTGCAACATAGTCCTCTTATCCATCTTCTAAATACCTGAAATGTTTTTAATATTCAACAAAATTTTTAATTATTTATAATAAAAATAGAAAACATATAACTTTAAAGGTAATATGCATATACAATGTTTTATTTAACAGGTATATATTTACCTTTCCACATCCTTTTCTGGGGGGGTTAACAATTATAAGGTCTGGGATTGGCATCACAAATTCTTAAAAAAGGAAAATAATAAAATGATAAAATGATGAAGTGATAAAATGATAATATGATAAAATGATGAGGTGATCATATGATAAAGTCATAAAATGAACAAAAATATAATAATATAAATTGTTAATAATATTATAAAATTATATATGTATAGACAAATGTCCTTCATTTTGTAACTTGTAAAAATATATAAATATACAATCTTACCATTTTGTTTAAATTTGATGAAATCATTTTCATTCGAATATTCCATATCATTATTATTATTATTATTATTATTTATATATTCCTCATTATTAACATTAAGATTTTTAAAAATATCTTCTGTTATAATATTATCATTATTTTCTTTTAATGTGTTCGTATTGAAATTGTTTAACTGTTCATAAATAAAACGTGGTAAAGTACTATATGGCGACTGAATTTTCTAAAAAAAAAAAAAAAAAAAAAAATATGAAATATGAAATATTATATAAACCTATTAATACTATCCATTGTTATATAAATATATCATTTTAAAGAGAATAAAAAAAAACCTGTATGTTTTCCACAAGAATATTTTCATTATTTGTCTGTATAAATGTTAATGTAATATTTTCTTTTATTTTATCATATAAATCAATTTTTTTTTCTTTAACCGTGTTAACAATATATCTTCTTATGTGTAAGTTTATTTGTTTTAAATTATGTTGATTAAATAGATCCATTTGTATACATTTAATATTTTTAATTTTATTTAGATTCATATTTTCTTCTAATGATTTTATATTATCTATAGAATAATCAATACTAATAACACGATGAAACAAATTTGCAAGAGGTATAGAATAAAAACCAATACCACAGAATAAATCATATAAACATGTATTTGAAGAATTAATTTTATATTTTTCAATTATTTTAGAAATTATCATAATAATATATTGATTTAAATATTGATTTGGTTGGAAAAAAGTATTTGCTCCTAATTTATATATATATTTATTATATGAATGATATATATGATTTTCCCCATATAATAATATTTCTTTTTTGTTTTGTTTTAATTTATTTTTCTGTTCATTATATAAGACACTTTTGATAGATGGATTTTTTAATGCTAAATTATTTGCTATGGTTATTAAATTTTTTTTAGTTTGAGAATTTGTTAATGTATATCCTATAAAATTTATCAATATTTGTTTTTCTTTATTATAATCACTAATTTTTATATCTACACTTTTAAGATATCCATTATTATTTATTTTATTAAATATATAAATATTATTTTTTATAAAATGTTCTTTTATTTCATTTTTAATCTGTGTATAAATATCTTGTATATATTTATCATGAATATAACAATTATTTATATCACAAATTTCATAACTATTTTTTTTATAAAATCCAATGGATAAATGATCAGTTACACAAAAATTAATAGATGATTTATTTCGGTAATTATAATCATTTGAATATATAAAGTTATATAATTTCGCATAATATATATTTCTCTTTTCTTCATTATTTTTTTCCTTTTGATCGATCTTATATATTTGGTCTTCATTTTTATTTTCATTTTTATTTTTATTTTTATTTTTATTTTCTTTTTGTATTGTTATATTATTGTATTCATTATCTACAATATTATCATCATTATTTTTGTATTCATATTTTTCATCTTCTTCGTCATATATAATATTCTTATTTATATCTTTATAATAATTATTATTTAGATCTCTTTCTTCCAAAATATTTGTATTTTCTGGAACGTCTTGATCCTGATTATCCATATTATCATTTATATATTCAGATTTAATTTGTGATATTTCTATTAAATCTTGTTCGTTTTTTTCATTCAGTGTAACAAAATTATGATAATCTTGTAAATAATTTTTACTGCTATATAAAATATTTATATTATATTTTTCACATAAAGAAATCAATAAATTCCTCTTTAATTGTTTTTCAAAATTATAATCAATGTGTTGAAACATACATCCTCCACATTTAGAAAAATGTTCACATTGTGGTGTTATTTCATATTTACTTTTTTTCGTTTTGCATAATACTTGAAAGCTTATCTTCTCTTTTTTCTTATTAATTTGTAGGACTTTTAGATTCACCTGTTCCTCCGGAATTAATAAAAAATATTTCAAAAAAAATAAGGAATGTTTTCTTGTAACATACAGTGCGATTTCTCCATATCCTTTTGAATCAACATTATGTACCTATAAAATAAAGGATTATAATAATGTGTAAATTATTATAATATATATAAAAATATATATGTGTTTTCCTTTTTTTTTTAAACTAACTTTTACTCCATGAAGGATTTGATTCTCATATATACTATTAAATACATTATTTCTATAAATTTTGAATTTATCATATTCCTTATTTTTTGTAAGTGTTATTATTTTACTTTCACATACATCACTAATTTCTCTTTTCAATATTTGATAGTTAAAAAGTTTTCTTTTCAAATTCTTGAAAATCTTAACATTATAGAAATTTAAACAATACATTGTGCTCCATTTTTTTTTTTTTTTTCATTTTTCATAACTTGTAATAGTTTCATATTCTTATATTCAAATGATAGAGAAAAATATTAAATGAATAAATAAACCAAATAATATAAATATATATATATATATATTTTTCCTTTTTTTTTTTTTTTTTTTTGAAATATAATATGATTATTCAATTGTACAGAAATACAAAGTGTATATTAGCAAATTCATATATTTATATATAAAATAAGCATTATGTAAAAAAAGCTACTTAACATTGTTGAATTTTTTTTCCCCCCCTTCACTCAAAAAAAAAAAAAAAAAAAAAAAAAAAAAAAAATAAATTTTATAAAAAAAAATTATAAAAAATTTTAAAAAAATTTTTTTTTTTTTTTTTTTTTTTTTTTTTTTTTTTTTTTTTTTTTAAAAATATAAAAAAAATATAAAATATATTATATATA
>NC_031493.1:188041-198664 GCF_001602025.1 Plasmodium gaboni | reverse complement strand
AAAAAAAAAAAAAAAAGAACCTGTAAGATTTATAAAACGAAAGTGTAAAAACGATTCCACAAATTTTTTATTTTATATATAAATATGTGTATATATATTTTTTCTTCTTAAAAATTTATAAAACCGTTAAAATGTGTTATGGGTTTTATTTCGTTTTTTTAATAAATTTACAAAATTAATACAACGAATGAAAACTCTTTTTTGCATCATATACAAAATAAAGAGTGTACCTATTATATTACTTACACAGGAAAACCATTATATGCATATGAACAACTCAAATTTTAGTTCTTTACAGATGTGGATAGATATATTAATATTACCCCTTTTAAAAAATGCATCATGCCATTTTATATGTCTACCATTTTTATTGAAAATAAAAAAAAAAATTCTTTAAGATGTTTAAGATTTCTCTTGGAAAATATTAAAATATATTTTAGAAATAAAAATAGATCATAAATAATTTTATATATACATATAATATTAATAAGACTAACAAGGTACCAACCATATATTAATTAAAATTTATGTAACATGATTCGTTGCTTTATTTTTACTTTTTTTAATTATATGAATAATTAAATATATAATGATTGAAATAAATGGTAAAAATTTTGTTACATATTATATATATATATATTTTTTTTTCTTAATATTTTTATATATAATTTTCCAGAAAAAAATATTATAATTTTTCCTTATGTGCAAATAAATATTAAAAAAATAAAAATATAAATTAAATATTTTTAAGCACACTCTTTTTATCATTATATTGTCTTGTTTCATATTATTATTATTTAAAAAAAGTTTTTTTTTGTTATATTTTCTCTTTTTAAATAAGAATATGGAGTTATAAGAATTATATGCATATATAATTAAATAAGCAAATAAGTTCTAATATATATTACATATATACACAATAGTCTCCTTAAAAATTATAATAATTTTTTTTTTTTTTTATATATATATATAATATTTAAGTATGTAATAATATTATAGTTCATTTGTATTACATTATAATGTGTAATATATATATATATATATAGTATTAATATTAAATATACAAATAATTAATATGTATTATATATATGTGCACATTTTATTTATTGATATAATATATATATATATATATTTTTGTTTTATTTTTTGGGAGATTATAAGTTTTAAGGAGTTACCTAAAAAGATTTTTTCAATATTCTTTAATTTTTTTTTTAATATTTTACTTTTACTATTATTATTATTAATTTTTTTTTTTTTCCTCTAATGAAAGCATATTTTATGATATTTATAATTATTATTTTATTTAATATCTCATTGTGTGTTTATTAATATTTTTATGAACTTTCTTTTTTTCTTTTTTTTTTTTTTTAATGAAATGGTACTTATTTATATATTTGTTTATTTATTAATAAAATTATTACTTTTTCTTATATAATTTTTCTTATACCATTTTGAACACAAGTTTATATTAAGCCTTTGAGCAAAAGCTAATATGTGTTCAATTAAAAATAATTTAAAGAATTATGTATATATATATGTATATGATAAAAAAAAAAAAAAAAAATACAACTTGATATAATATCATATATATGTGTGTTTATGAGTAAAATTGTAATTATATATATATATATATATATATATATATATATATATATTCAATATATATTTATATATATATATATTTTTTTATATATATGTTGTAACAAATCTTTTGTTCCTAACACCCTATTTTTTCTTTTCTTATTCTTTTATATAGTTTATAATGATATTTGTAAATATTATAAATTCTTTTCATTTTATTTTGTTTAAAAATAATACAAGATGCTTTATGTAAAATGAATTTTATTTTATTTTAGATTAGTTTTAATTCCTTAGAAAGTTATAACCTTTTTATGAATAAAACAGAAGAGATAATATAAGTTTTATGACTATACTTTTTTGTTGTTTTCACTGTTACTTTTTCATACGTATTTTTATTTTTTATTTTATTTTTTTGTATACGTGTGTTTATTGTTATATTATATTATATATATATATATATATATATATATATATATTTTTTTTTTTTTTAATTTTTACCTGTCTGTTCATAATTTATGTGTTAAAAATGAAATTATCGCTAGTAATTTTTTGTATAGTAATAATTTTTTTAAAGGAAAACATCAGTGTAAAAATAAAAACAAATGATACAGCTATATTTGATATAAACAAAGTGCTACAAAAAAAGCTAGCGGTTTTATACAGAAAAGGGAACAAATTAAACAATTATTTTTTTTCTTATATTGAGAAGAATGGAAAAAATAATAAATGTTATCGATACATACAAGAAGCCTTGTATGATCCAAATACACAGATAATGAAAAATGAAGTAATGAAATCATTTAATTATAGTAAGGACATATTAAAGAAGACATTTCACGATATTGTAAACAAGTTATTTTTATATATAAAGAATGTTTTTTTAAAAAAATATTTTGTTTTTTTCTTATTATATTTAATAAATTTCAACTGTGATACATTAGCCTCTCAAATGAATGATCCTTATATTTTAAATAATTACAATTTAGAATTGAATGCTTCACCAGCAACTTACAACATGAAATATGAAGAAATTGAAATACCAATATCAAATAGTACTGTGAAAGGTTGGTTAATTAAGCCAACGAAAAAAACCAATAAATTATTTTTACTTTTACATGGATATAATAGTAATAGACAAGCATGTTTATTTTTTTTGAATATTTTAAAAAATTTAAATATTCACAATGATACTACCATATTTATACCTGATATGAAAAATTTTAATGAAAGAGGAGTAGATGATATTTATAATATATTGAGTTATTTTAAAGATAATATGGCATTAAATGAGGTAAATATTTATACCCAGTCATCTACGAATTTACTAGTTTTATTATTATCAAAACATTATAAAAATAAAATAGCAAATAAATCAAAAGAAAAATTTATAAAAACTATTATTCCATATAGTACTGATAAGAACAAAAATAAGAATACAGAAAATATTATATATATAGATAAATATATTTTTGATTCTCCAATATTTAACTTACATAAAACTATAAATATGCATTTTAATTTAAGTGATATTGATAAAAAATTAAATGAGGAGAGAATGAAAAATAAACAGGAGTTAAATCTACATGATAGAAAAAGTGTCATGAATTATTTCCTTACATTCTGTATGTGGTTATTAAATAATCAATTAAAAGGACATTTATACGATTATGATTTTAATAAAATTATTACAGAAAATGATATTAATACATCCAATATATATATATTACACCCATTAAATGATAATATCTCTTTATTAAATATATTATCTCAAGAAGTCAAAGAAAATAGAAAGTTTCCATTAAAAAATATATATATATTCAAAAATGGAAAGCATGCAAATATATATGGATCTGCCAAACGTGAATATGGATTAATAGTTAAAAGGATATTGAAGGGATTCAATATATTAGACTTCCTTTATTATATACCCCTGAGATCAAGATTTTCTTCTCTTCCTTTCTAAAATGTGAAACAAGATGAACGAATAAATGAATAACAGAAAGCATAGTATAAGTGTATGTTGATACAGTAGTAGTGGAAATCAAGATAATACATAAATTAGAACACATTGTTATGAATTAAATTCAAACAATATATATATATATATATAATATTAATAAAAAAAAAAAAATAAAAAAAAAAAAAAAAAACATAAAAAAAAAAAAGAAAAATATATTTTATATATTGTATTATATATATATATATATTTTTCTTTTTTACCTAATCAAAAAACTTATATATTTATAAATATATATTGTATAATGTTTATTATATATATTTTTTTATTTTTGTGTAATTTTATTTAAATCATTGTGTCATAAAAAAAAAAAAAAAAAATGATTTTTTTTTTTTTTTTTTTTGAAACCATATAAATATTTAAAATAAAAGGATAATCTCATCTTTATGCTTTGTCTAAATTTTTTCTTTTTTTTTTAAATTAATCTTTTTTTTTTTTTTTTTTTTTATTTCCTTCCTACACTTTTTTATATATTTTATTTTTCGTTTTATTGTTTATAATAATAATAATATATATATATATTATTATATATGTTGAATATTTTTCTGTTTATTAATAAATATATCCATTATAAAAATTTTATTATTTTATTTTTTTTTTTTTAAAGCGTTGTTATACAAACTTTTAAACAAAAAAATTATTTTTTAAAAAATTTATAAAAAAGAAAAATTATGTAATGTATCATATTAGTTATTAATTATAAAGTAATATAATAAATGTGTGTATAATAATATAAATGTATGTTGTAAATATTAAGAAAATGAAAAAAAAAAAAACAAAAAAATATATTAAATATTTATAATTTATGATTTGATTTTATAGTTTGATGTCTTAATGTAGTTACTATAAAAATATCCCATTTTATCTATTTTTTTGTGCGTATCGTCTTCTTGATTTGGTAGACGGTAAATTGAGTACTCTTTTTTTATATGACTTTCTAGCTTTCCATTTAAAATATAGTAATTTTCTTGATGTATCATTTTCTTTAGATATAATAGTATCAGTAATATATATGGTATTATTAAAAATGTTGTATGTATTTACATTTTTGAATGTATTAATGAAAAAATCTTTAGTAACATGATTATTATCCATATCATATGTCATTAGGTGTATTTTAGATTTTTCTTCTTGTGTTATAATATTTGTACAAATATTTCTACCATGAAAAATATGACATATATTTTTACTTTTTTTATTTTCTTCAATCAATTTTTTAAAACAGTTGACATTTTTTGTTAATAGGTTAAAAAGTCTCATTTGCATATTTTACTTTACACAGTGGTACTATTAAAAATTAATGAGATAAAATAAATAAATTCATGTGATATAGTTGATATTTGCTTTTAGGGGGAATTTATTGAATGAAATAAAAAAAGTTAAAAAGAACTGAACAAAATAATATCTTATAAAAAAAAATAAAATAATGTATATATATAAAATATATATGTACGAATATTTTATTGGTTTTAATTTTATTTATTTTTAAGTCATATATAAATAAATATTATATGAAAAATATACATATATATATATATATATAATATATTATAATCACTTTCTTTTCATATGCACATTTTTTTTTATTAAAAGTGAAAAAATTTATTGGATAAAAAATTATAACTCTTAAAAAACAAAAAAAAAAATAAACATAAATATATATAATATTTTTTTTTTAATATATAAGAAGGTAATGTAATTTTTAAAAACAAATTACATTAGAAATATATATGGACAAAAAAAAAAAAAAAAAAAAAAAAAAAAAAAAAAAAAAAAAAAAAAAAAAAAAAAAAAAAAAAAAAAAAAAAAAAAAAAATTATATATAAATATATTATATATATATTTAATCTTTTCACGATTTTCTTAAAATGCATATAATAATATTTCCTACCATGGAGGAATTCTTATTTATTTTTATTTTATTTCCTTCTTTTAGTGGTTTAAATATATGTTAAGTTCATATGAAAGGTATGCTATTCTTTTGTTAAGGAAATTTTTTATCTTCCTTACAAAAAGTCCCTTAATTTCCATAATTATACAAAAAATTATTTGAAGAAGTATAATTAAATTAACTAGAATGAAGAAAATATAATTTTTGTTATCATGAAAATAAAAGGGATCTTTTATTTCAAATACTTTTGTGATATACATAAGGAGTATTGTAAAAAATAAAATAAAACAATTATTGTATCTCCTGAATTTTAAAAAGAAAAAATCCTGTAAATTTAATTTACTCTGATTATTTAATATAAAGAATGTTATATCTATAACTTTTTGATCAATAATATTATTTTGTTGTTTATTATCTAATATATATATTTTATTTTTTTCAATTATATTGTTATTTATTATATTATTTAAATTATTCGTTTTATCATTTATTTTATGATGTGTTGTATTTATTATTTTATTATTTGCTTTTTCATTCTCTATATCTAAAGACAGGTGATTTAAAATATCCTGTTTTATAGTGTCATGAAAATGTAGGTTACATTTTTTTTGATTGAACGTACTATTTAAATTGTTCTTAGATTTATTATAGGTATCAAAATGTATCATGTTATATTCTTCATACTTATTTATTAAATTACTATTTTTTAAAATTGCATCATAATTATAATGAAATGTATTTTTTATTATATCGTCCTTTTTTTCTATTTTATTTGAAGGGTGATATATAATGTGATCATTATTATGTGATAACATTTTTAAATTATTTATTTGTTCTTTAACATTTTGTTGATTGATTTTAAATTGGTTGTCAAAATTATTTTGAAAGAAATTATGATCATATTGAGGAAATAACTGACTAATAATATGTATTAAATTAATTTTATCCATATCAGAAATATTATTTTTTATATTTTTTTTGAGAATAAAATAAAAATAATTATTGACAAAGAATATATATATTTGAACTATTAAAATATATAGAATACAAAGTATTCCTTTGATTTCTAATAATGGATTATTTTGTGAATTGAAAATATTAGTTTTTAAAAATTTTAAAAATATTATAAGGTTCAATGTGTAAACAAATATATGAATAAATAAATACTTGTATTGAAAATCCATCATATTTGATATAGAACTATTAATTCTATGACATAAATATATATATGTATTAACCTTTTCTGTTATGCGTATTTCATTTTTATAATTAATGAATGTAGGAAATTTGAAGAAGTAATCTTTATGTTTTAATAATATTATATTATCATTAATATTATATTTGTGATTATTTTTAAGGGAATTCTTTTTTTTTATTATTATTTTAGACATATCATTCTTTTTTTTATATTTAATATTTTTTATGACTTTTTCGTTTTTTTTTAAAAATTGTTTTTTTTGTTTTTCATTTGAAGTAGACCTTTTTATTATATTGTTCTCATTTTGTTTTTTATTTTTTAATATTTTATATTCATTGGTATTATATGTTTTAACTTTGTGTTGTATGTTTTTTTCTATATTTTTATTGAAACTAAATGATTTATTTGTGAACACATATAATTTTGTGTTCTCATAATTATTATTTTTTATTTGTATATCATTATATTTATTATTAATATTTTTGAATATATTCTGATGGTGTTGATAATTTTTTATATATATAATTTGCTTGTCATTTTTTCTTTCTTCGTATAAATCTTCTTTACATATATTTATATTTTTAACTCCTTCATTATGTTCATTTTTTTTAAACTTTATATTATTCTTTTCTGCTAAAACATTTCGTGCTTTTTTTATTTCTCTTAATGTAGACAACATATTTCGTTTTACAAGTATTTCATTTTTTTTCATATGAGTTGACGATTTTTTTTTTTCTATTTTTTCTATGTTTATATTTGCCGTAATTTTATCGTTATCATTTGAAGAGGATAATTCATCACATATTTCTTTTTTACTACATATAATTTTTGATATACCAAAATTATTCATATCTTTCTTTGTCACTTTATTTAAAGGGTTCATAGGAGTCTCCTTTATTTTGAGAAGTTTATTTTCACATTTTTTTTCAAATACGTTTTTATATTTCCATTTATCTGTTTCTTTTTCTGTGTGAATTGTTGATGAATTAGTATCATGTAGATATCTCATTTGTTCATTTATATAATTATCACTGTTGTATACATCGTTATAAAGTTTTTGACAAAATACATCCTTTTTTTCTTTAACATTATGTTTTATTTCATCCATAAAATTTGTTTCCTCATCTATAATGTTAGATTCATTGAATGATAACTTATTCAAGGACTCCTCTTCTAACAATGTTGAGTTACAATCTTTTTCAATATTATCATTCTGAATAATATTTTTGTTTTTATCTGTATGACTGTGACAAGATTTAGATATATTCTTTTCATTTTCAAATGATGAAATATTATTGTTGTTTTCATTTTTTTCGATAAATGTATTATTCTCTATATGAATATTTGGTGTGATATTATTATGTTCATTTATATTATTATATAATATATTATAGAGTTCATTAATATAATTTTCATAATTAATAGTATCCTTATTATCATCATCATTTGTCGGATTGATAATACTTTCAAATGTATTATTTGATAAAAATATTTGATCTTTACCATCAGAATATATTTCCTTCTCATTTTCTTTATTACTCCTTTGTAGTAATATATGTTGAACATTATTCCATGTTTTATGATCTTTTTCATTGCTTTGTTGGCTTTTAATATTATTTATTATAATATTATTATTTAATAATAAACTTTTTGATTCTTTATTTGATTCATTTTCATCATAATGACAATTTTTTGATGAATGTTCATCCTTATCGAAATAATTAACCTTGGAAATATTTTTAAGATACTTGTGTTCATATATTTGTAATAAATTATCATAATACCAATAATTTTGTTTAATATCCTTTTTACTTTTATCTTTTTTATCAACATTTTTTTTTATGGAATTGTAATTGGTTAATATATCATTTAGTTTTTTGTTTTTTAAAATATTTGATTCCTGGGAGGTTTCCTGTTCATTAGTAGGTTTATCCTTAAAATTGTCATCATAGTAAGTATTATTATTACATATATGGTTAAGTATATTATAATACTTGTTATAATAATTTTCATCATCATCATTATTATTTTTATTATTATTATTTTTATTGTTATCATTTTTTACATGTGGGTATACAATTATGTTTTCCTTTATTTCTTTTATTTGGTCCTTTTTGTCATGGGTAGACAAACTATCATTATTACTATTATTATTAATTGATGAAGAGAGTAAAATATTTTTATTTGTCACATTAATATTATTTTTATCTTTGTTAATAATTTTATTAAGAAGAGTACATTTTTCTTTTTTCTTTTTTTTTTTTCCAGGAGGGTTTATAAGAAAAGAATTATTGATATGAGTAATGTCTTTTATATTTTTTAATGTGACACTAAATTTTATATTATCATGTTTTAATAAGCATCCCGAATTAGACATATTACTAGGAATGTTTTCTTTTGTTTTCTTTTCATTCACTTGAGTTCTTTTCATATTTTCATTTTTATTTAAAGCGTGAGGTGATTTTATATTTTCCTTATTTGAAAAGAGATGATGAATTTTAGACTCATTTTTTAAATAAGATATAAGTTTACAATTTTTCTTTTGCTTTCTTAAACTAAAGGAGTTATCCTGTGACTTACACACATTATTATAATTGTCATTTGGATAATTTTTTTCTTTAGTCAAATTTGTTAAAGCATATTTCATTTTTTAATACAAATATATAACTAAAATGTTATTTTTATTATGAATATATAATATATATAAATATATATATATATATATATATATATATATATATATATATATATAAATATATATATATATATATTATATATATATATATATATATATATATATATATATATATATATATATATATATATATATATATATATATGTGGACATATCCTTTTTGTGTATGTTAATATCTTAAAAGTATTTATTTTTTCTGTGTATAATATTGTATGGACTAATATTTCCATGTAACATATGACATATATATATGTAATTCAAGGAACGCTCAAAATATAAAAGAATAAAAAAAGGAAAAATATCATAAAAAAAAAATAAATGGATACTTTTGGTTACAATAGTATACCTAGGGTTAAAGTGTCCACATAATTTAAATAATTATATAATAAATAAATATATATATATATATATATATATTTTTAATATTTTTGGTTATGTGTGCACTAGGAAAAACAAAATATATATATATATACATATATATATATACCAAAAAAAAAAAAGTAAAATATATGACAGATTTTTTTATTTTTTTTATTTTTTTTATTATTTTATTTTTTTTTTTTATTTGTACTTAAGAATACATTAAATTATATTTGAATGACAAATTAAATATTAGATTTCCTATTAAAACATCCTCATTAGGATAATTTTATTCTTGTATTTTAATTAGAACAAAATGAATAAGGACAACTAATGTAAATTTGTTGTCTTCAATATTTTGATAGTGTAACGATATGGGTGTAAATTTATATATATATATATTTTTTTTTTAAGGTAAGAGAACTACTTGATATATTATTAAATATTGTTAGAAAATAAAAAATATATATATATATATTATTGTGGATAAGATAATTTTATATGTCATTATTCTGTACACCTAAACGGTGCAAGAAAAAAAATAGAATAAAATAAAGAATGTAACATATAATAACTAATTAGAATAATTTTCATAGTTATCAGAAAAGAGAAAAAAGAAAAGAACACATATTAATCCATGTATAGCATTACAATTTGTTGACTTTATAAAATTATCTTAAGGATACATAATATTGTATATGACAATATAATAAATATAATTAATTCATATGATGATAAAATATTAATTATTAGAAATCTACAAAATTATGATTCATATGTAATATAAAAAATATATAGAGGACTTTATTTTTATTTTATTTAATTTTTTATTAATTGTTTATTAATTCTGCCTTCTTTTTTTTTTTTTTTTTTTTTTTTTT
>NC_031493.1:182252-187911 GCF_001602025.1 Plasmodium gaboni | reverse complement strand
AAATAATAAAAGAATTTTTTTTTTTTTTTTTTTATTTTTTTTTTATTTTTTTTTATTTTTTTTTTTTTTTTTTTTTTTTTTTTTTTTTTTTTTTAGTAGATATTCCGTATGAATTAAAAATATATATATTATATATATATATTATATATTTATGTATGTAAAAATTTTGATTAATGTAAAAAAAAAAAATAAAAAAAATAAATAAATAAATAAATAACCCAAATATACCATACCAATACATTGTTTATTTATTTTAATTTATAATTTTTTTTTTTTTTTTTTCTTTTATTAAAATAAGGTAAAATTGCAAATTGTAGATTTCATGTTAACAATTTATATATAGATAAATATGTACTGAATTGAAATTATTAGAACTTGAGATTTGTAATTTTTTTTTTAATTATAGAATAAAAATTTTAGGTTTCTTGTAATATATATTTATATATATTATATTCTCCTTTGAATTTTTAAATGTTCCTTATTTTATTTTTATAAATAAATAAATGTATGTATATTATGATGTATGGAAAATAAATATTATAATGATATTATATATATATATTAAGTAAATGTGAAAAAATATTATTATATATATATTTTTTTATTTTTATTCTTCCTCAAAATATATATATATATATATATATATATATATATACAAAATATATATATATATATATCTTAATTTTGTGGTGAATAAATAAAATATATTGAAAGGTCAATGTCTGAAAATAAGGATTATTATGAAGAGCGAAATTATAATTCTTTGAATAGAAAAGATTATAATTCCATTTATAAGAAAGTTTTATGGCCAATAAATCATGGGATTTATGATTTTGATGATAAGAATTTAAAGAAAGAGTTATGTTTAATTGTAACTAATATTCCTGTTGAATGGACTAAACATGATGTTGTTTGGTTTTTTAGGGAATATTTTTATCGTTTAGCCATTAATCAAAATATTTTCTTCCCCCTTATAGAACATGTATATTTATTAAAAAATCAACCTTCAGCTATTTTGGCTTGTCATGATGGTATATCAAGAGAAACCATTCAAAGTTTATCTCATTTCATTTTGAAAAGTATGAAAAATAAAAAAAAAATTCATTTGAATATAGAACCATATTATAAAAAGAATAATGATGAACAAAAAAAAAAGGATAAACAAGAGACACATGAGGATAAATATGACAGAAAAGAAAAGGATAGTGAAGATGAATTATATAGCCACAATAAGAACAAGAATGCTATGGAAGATGAAAATGATATTGTAAGTAAGATGAGAAAGATATCATTAACACCCCCAAGAGGTATATTAAAAAAGAAAAAAGAAAAAAGAAACAATTAATATATAAAAATGTGTGTATATATGTTAGAAATGTATTAAATTATATATCATTTTTTATTTGAATATATGATCTATATAGGTTGTTTCTAGATTCCTTATTAATTTATTTCATTATTATTATTTTATTTATATATTTATATATTTATTTATTTATGCTTTCTGCCATCTGAGTGTTAATAACTAGCTGTTTTATATTATTCCATTTTATTTATTTATTTATTCATTCATTCATTCATTCATTCATTCATTCATTCATTTATTTCCTTTCATGTTTTTACAGATAATGGTATGGAGTGGCCAGATGACCTGGATTTAAGAAATTGCTACAATATAGAAATGAGAAAAAAGTTGTGCGTTTTTGGTCGTTATAAGCCGTTGCATTGGGGTATAAAAGAAATGTCTAAATTTCTGAAATATTATTTTGAATGTTTAAAAAGAGATCATGAAAATTTTGAAATCCCTGAAATTTGTGATATGTGGGCTGATAAAGGAACACACTTAGTAACATTAGCCTGTAAAAATGAAATATCTCGTTTTAACATGTTACTTATAAGAGCATGTTATTTGAATGACGAAGATGCAAAATATAACATGAAAAATTCATTGCGTGTTTGGATTGAATTTGAGAAATGGACATCTTATAAAAATACGGCAAATAAAAATTTTAAAAATTTTAAGTTAGGAAAAAATGATAACAATAAATATTCGTCTTTTATTCACGATCATATGATTGACAAAAATTATAGAAGAAAATTCTCTCAAAAACCATACCATGATGATTTTCAAAGATATAAACCCAGTTATATTAAAACAAGTAATCTGAATACTTTTAAGTCTTATAATCATAATAATTTTTCCCCTAAAAATTATAAATATAGACGCAATACTGATTATTCACGTAACATACAAAATAATAGATCACCATCTCCTCATTATAGTAAATATAAAAAAAATTATTCAAGATCGTTATCATCAGAAAATTATCACATGAAGAAAATAAAAAGATCTAAATCGTTTGATGAACATAGTAATAGGGTCACAAACATGGATTATATTTCATCACAAAATATGATACAGCATAATAAAAAATTCTCAGATTCGTACTCGAGAAAATCATGAAGAAGTTGATCCTAAAGCTATAATTATATAGGCATCATATATATATATATATGTATATGATTTTATATTGTTTATTTTGCTATATAGGGTAATTTACATGTTTCATATTAATTTTATAAATTGTTCAATAAATATATAGTTTATTAAATGTAATTTTATTAAACTGATATATTGCTTAATATATTAACAATGAGTTTAATATATATATATATATATATATATATATGTATGTGTTTGTTTTATTTTTTATTTTTTTTTTTTCCAGTGAATGAATAATTATATATAGATATTATTACAATTAAAGTATGGTATAAAAATCCTATTTACCTTAATTGTATAATATGTTTAAATTTTAGTATATATTTCTATATACGAAATATATAAAAAAAATATGTTTTACTTATATATATATATATATATATGTATAAATTTAATTAAGTGATAGTAAAAAAAATTATATTTGCTAATTATAAAATATATTAAATTACAGTTTATATAAGTTCTATATAATTAAAGACTTTGTATAATGGTGTGGTTGATATGTTATGATACATGACGAATGATGATTTTATTACAATAATAAAGTGAACTAAGAATAAATAAGTAATATATATATATATATATATATTTATATTTATATATTGTATTATACTACATTGTAATTATAAATAGATAAATTTATTACGTGAGTATGATTTATAAACTTTGATATACTATTATGAGAAGAAATTTTCAAGTTCAAGAAATTCTTGTGTATTTAATTCTAGTTGTAGATTTTCTCCGTTACCTTTTATATAAGGGGATATAATAATATTATTGTGTATAGCATCAGAAATATTGTATATATGAAGAAATATATTATTATCATTTTGTTGCTTTTGTATAATTTTGTTTATTATATTTAGACATATATTGAGCTCAGAATTTTGTTGATATTTTTGTTTTTCCTCTTGATAAATATTGAAAATATCATATATAACATTTTTTATTGTATTTAAATTAGAAATGATTTCTTTATCTAATATTAGAATATTTGATATTATATTGTTGATATTATTATTAATTTGTTTTATGTTGTTTATTAAATTGTTTTTTTTATTTGTATTTTTATGAAGTATTGATTTGAGTAATATATTATGTTCCTTTTTCTTAATAAAAAAGTTCTTCATAATTGATGTAGTTACCTTTATATTATTATCAGATTTGTTATAATTTTCAAGAAAATAAAATATGTTATTAATTTTATTATATTTATCCTTTATATCACACTTTGTATTTTTTAACTCATCAAACAAACAATTTATATGTATATTAACATTATCAATGTTTTTTGATGTTTTGATGTTGTTTTTTATTAAGTTATTTATCTTTAACTCTAATAATATATTTTTTTTTTTTTTTTGGAGTAAAATCTCTTGTTGATCTATCAAGTTTTCATAATATATTTGTGTTTTATTTTTTAATTCTTCTATATCTTTTAATAAGGTTTGAATTTTTCCTTCCTTTACAATTATATTATTTTCTATTTCTTTAATTTGTTTTTCTAAGTAACCCATGATTATAAAAATGAATATAAATTATATATATTTTATTTATATTATGGACAAGTTTAAAATTTTATATATATATATATATATATATATATATATATATTTGTACTAATTAATATAACGCAAAAGCGGGGTTTTATAATTTTGTCATTTTAATGTAATTTTTTTTTTCTTTTTTATAGTTATATAAGAAGAATGGACACACATATATATAAATATATATATTAAATTATTATAAATGTTATGGTCACAATATACTTATTTATATTTGTGTGTTTAAAAATTAGAATGGATTTTTTTTATGAATTAAATAAAAATATAAATTGAATTGAAATAAAAATGAAAGAAAATGATAAAATATTTGAAATAATATATGTATCATTGAAATGATGTATAATTAAAAATGCGCATATTAAAAATTTATTATAATAAAATATATATATATATATATATATATATATATAATGATATACAAAATGTACATATAGACATATATATAATTACATATACATTTTTTATTGATTTTATATATTCCTAATGTGTATTTATATTTTTAAAGTGTTCAAATTCCTTATCATCCAAAAAAGAAGTCATTGAAAAGTCACTATCTGATGAACACTTTTCATGAGCTAATAATCTGAGTTCTTCTAATAATAATTCATCTTTAATATTACATTCATTATCGCTAGTATGATTATCATTAGATATATGATTATCTTCTGAGGATTTATTTTCATTTACATTTGATGATTCCTTCTTATTATAATTTAAATCTAGTTCATCTGAATTTATTAAATTACATTGACACATTTTGTCTACTTTTTCTTTATTATTTACCTCGGTTTCTTCAAAATCTTGATAACTTTTATAAAAACTTAAAAGTGGAGCGAAGAAAGAAATGACACTTGTTAATACGGGAGTTGATGATACAGCATTTTGAGTAGCAACCGCTGCTGGTAATACTGTATTTGGAATGGTTGCTGATAAAGGAGCTGTAGTAGTTGCCATTGTTGGAGTAACTGCAGGAGAAAAAGTGAAAGGGATACAACCACAACAGGTCCCAGAACTTATAGAACCAGTAACTGCAGCAACAAAGGATGTTAAATGATGTGGCATTTAAAAAAAAAAAAATAAAATATATATATATATATAATAAAAATTAATTATTATATTTAAATAAATATTACATGTGTAATATATAAATACTAAGATTTTATAAAAAAATATTAGAAATATATTTTTATAAAGTTTTTATAAGTAATATATTTAATAAAAACATATAATACACAATATATAGAACTAATTGAATTCCTTTTTATAATATTGAATATATTGGAGATAAATGAAGTATATATAAATTATGATAATACTATATGAATATCAATTTTTAGATATATTTATAAAATTGACATTTTTAAAATTAAATATATATATATATATATATATATATATATGTATGTTTTTTTTTTTTTTTTTTTTTTTTTTTTTTTTTTTAAATATAAAAAAAAACATTTATTTTTAAAAAAAAAATTTTTTTCTTTTTTTAAAAAAAAAAAAAACAACATCCATATAAAAAGAAAATTTTTTTAAAAAATTTTTTTAAAAAAAAATTATATAAATTTTTTTTTATTATATTTTTATTTAT
>NC_031493.1:180996-181952 GCF_001602025.1 Plasmodium gaboni | reverse complement strand
ATAAATATATTAATTTTATTATAAAAAGTAACTTATTGCCTGTTATGTAACAACATAAGTCCAGATCCGTATGAAAAGGTAATATTTTCCAAAATATTTTTATAAATAATATTATATCAATATTGTATATATATATATATATATATATTTTTATTTATTTTTTTTTTTTATGTAGAGAGGAAAAATTCATCTAATAAGGAAAAGGAGAAAAATGAAAAATTATTGATATATCTAATTAACTGTTTATTAAAATTGTATGTTCTTTATCTTTTTACTATTGTAATATTTTAAGAAATAAATAATTAGATAAATATTACATATAAGTATAAAGAAAAAGTTAAACATGAATTTATGACCTATATTAAGACTTATATAAACATATATTATATGTATATGCTTTTTTTATGTTTTATTTTATTTTATTTTATATTATTTTATTTGCTTGTATTAGTTTACATAAAATATTATAACAAAAATATATGTTGTATATATAACGTTCATAAGATATTAAGGGTATTTTGAAAAATGAGAATAATTTTTTAAAATAAACAAAAAAAATTTAGAATTTACAAAATAAAAGTAGTAAGTCTTATTCAATTCTTGTGGTATTAAATAAGGTTTCTCATATTTGAATCTTAAATGTGAAAAATAATTACCGGAATAGAAAAGATAAAGTATTAGAATATAAATATATATTTATTTTAAATAATCAAAAAAGATACTTAATAATATATTGTTATATTATTGATTATTAATATCAACAAGTTTAGCTTTCTTTTATTATATATTACATGAATACACATAGGTTATATATATATTATATATAGTTTAATAGGGATCTTAAATGTGTGCGTTCATTTTTTTTTTTTTTTTTTTTTTTTTTTTTTTTTTTTTTTTTTTTTTTTTTTAATTTATAATTTTTTATAAATTTTTTATTAAAATAATTTATAAAATTT
>NC_031493.1:154247-180696 GCF_001602025.1 Plasmodium gaboni | reverse complement strand
AAAATAAAATATAAATAAAGTAGAAAAATACAGTTATGGAAGTAAAACAAAAGAAAATGCCTTATCATAAGTATATTATCAATTTGATATTATATTAAAAACAAGAAATATAATATTAAAAAAAAAAAAAAAAAAAAAAAAAAAAAAAAGGAATTTATAATATATATATATATATTTATATTTATATTTATATATGTTTGTATATGTGTGGGAATCGCTATTAATATATTTTTGAAGAGAAATAATTAGAAACATACAATATTAAAGAAATAAAAGATTGTAATACAATGGGGTCAAGAAATAAAATGTTACTTTATAATAACGCATTAATGGAACATAAAAGATTAGCTAGCAGTTTTTTATCAGTATATAAAGAAAAAGGTTATAATTATGAAAAGTGTCAGAATTGTTTATCATATTTTTTATCGTTAGTTCCTTTATTAATTGTAGGTGGAATACATTTATTTATAAAAATGAATGGTTACTATATTGGGAATTTATTTTTAACAATAACATATTTGTTTTCTTTATTTTTCTTTATATTATATTATTATAATTCTTATATAATATTTGTATTATTTGTTTTTTTCGCATTTTTGATATATTTATGTTTACATGAATTTGCACATGCATTGGTTGCATATAAATATGGTGACATTACTATGATATATAAGGGCTATTTATATTTAGATATATTGAATTATTTAGATATATTTCATACATTAATAATACCACTAATAACCTTATTTATAACAGGATTTGGTATTCCTGGGAATTTATATTGGTTACAATTACATTTTATAAGAAGTCGATTTCAGTTATCTTTTATATTTTTATCTGGTCCATTATCAGATATATTGTATATATTATTTATAGTTTTTTTTTATAATTTATATTCATATTTTAAGAATCATAAGAATTTAAATGTGCATCCACATTCAATATTGTTTATATCATTGGCTACAGCTGTTTCTTTCTTAGTGGATTCGTTTCTCTTAAACTTATGTCCTATTTTAGGATTTGATGGGTGGGGTATAATTGAGCCGTATTTACCCTATTGCTTAAACAATTTGTAAGAAAAAATAAAAAATATGTGACCATAGAATATATCAACTGTATAAATATTATATATATATATATATATATATATATATATGAATACATATATATTATTTCATATTATACATTTTCATTTAAATTTGTTTTATTTTTAGAATAAATGAAGAAATTGTGTACACCTATTTGTCGTATATATGTCCACTATTAGTGTTCATATATTTTAATTTCATTGAAACTAGATATTTGTTTTTTACCAGGATTGTTAATTTTATACTAGCCAGAATTTTAGGTATTGAATTGGGTCATGTAACAAATGGAGTTAATACTTTCCCAACTTTATATGCTTATCTTCGAAAAATGTAATATTCATTAATTTGAACATATAATAATATATAATTATATATATATATATATATGTACTAATTTTTTTATTTTTTTAATTAATTTTTGGTATTCATATTTTTCTATATATAACAAAATTACTTTCTTTTTTTTTTTTTTACACAAATAAGTTGTTTTGTTTTTTTTTTTAACTGACATATTGTTGTTTAATAAATAAATAAAGACAAAAAAAAGTAAAAAATAAAAGAAAATATATACATAGATGTATATAAATATATATATATATATATATATATATATATATATATATATTTGTTATTTATTTATTTGCATTGTTTTTTATACCTCTACTTTGTTGTAATATATTTCCACGTTTATTTAGTTTATGTAATTATTTATTACTATAAATGGCCTTAATATATCCGAAAAATATAGGGGCAAATAATCGCCTGAACATATTTTTGCCTCATAATTTTCACTCTGAAATAAGTTAATGTTTATTTGAAAAACAGAATAATAATAGTCTGAAAAGGTATCAATTTTTTTCAATAGATGGAATATTTCATCTACACTTAAAAATTTCGTATTTGTTATATGTGGATTAAGATATAAATACAAAAGTGTTATAAGAAAATATTTTAATGATAATAATATTATATAAAATTTTTCATCAATATTTTTATTTTTTATATAGTCCTGGTTTGTTAAACACGTAACGTGAAATTCTTCTTTAATTATATGATTAGATATATCATTAGTATTTATTAATATATCAATACATATAATAATACTTTTATATATTAAATGAAATATAACATAATTTACATTATTATAATATTCTGAATTTATATTGTTAATAATATTGTTTTCAATTTTGTTGTATGTTAATATTTTACATACATTAATTATGACTAATGATATATATGGAAATATTAAATAATGTTGATCATCATAATTTTGTTTCTTATTTAGTATAAGTGTAATAATTTGTAAGACTTCATAAATATGTTCATAATTTATTGTTACAAAATTATAGATATAAAATAATAGGGACATTATTACATATTCATAAGATATTATCATATCATGATCATTTATTTGCTGTTTTATTATATTTATATCTAATATTATATGTTGTTGTTTGATATTTAGTACATATTTTTCATCATTTTGTAAATATATATAACTTTTATTTAATTCATATTTTTTAAATAATTTCCTATAATTATCACTTGTTATAATATTTAATAATGATTCATTTTGATTATGATTATTTGTTGAAATATTTATTTGTTCCTCTTTATTATTACATATATTTTTTTTTGAATAATAATTTTGTAAATTATAATTACACTTAATTAGGGACTGATAGAAACTTTCTAAAAATGATTTTGTTTGTGAATTTATACTCCAGTTATTATATATCTTTAACATATAGGCAATAATTAAATTAGGGTTATACTTCTTTATATACATAATATAGCACATACATATAATAAGACTTATACTATTTGTTTTTTCGGATGTAGGATTTTTCATTCCATGATTACATATAATAAGGATATTATTTTGATTATTCATATTAATTTGTTTGTTATTATGTGTAGAATTTATATGATATATAAATTGTTCTTTATTTTGTGTTATTAGTGACATATTGTTGTCTTTTATTTGGTTTGCACATAAAGCCACATTATTATTCTGATCATTATATATTACATCATCATCATTACTATTATAATTATTATTATTATTATTATTATGAGATATATGATTTTCATTTGTACTTATCATAGAAGTAATAACTTTATATATCATATGTATATCTAAAAAATTGTAATAATTAATAGATTCATTATTTAAAGAATTTGTATTTTCAAAGGTTTTAGTATATACATTATATCTAAAATATAAAAGTTCATTATTTTTTCTTGTTTCTTTATTTTCTGTTTTTATAACAAATCCAGTTGATGTAAAATCATAAATATATTTGATGTTCAAATAATTATTTATAAAAATATTATTTATATGAATAATATTTCCTAAATATAAATTATCAAACATTTTTATAGGATAATTGATATATGCACTACTATTATATATATGTGAAGAAACTTGTCCTTTTATATCAACATTTGTATTAACACACAAGAAAGAATATTCTCTTTCAAAATCTATATATCCTCCTTTTAAAATGTATATATTATCTACTTTAATATTTGAAAAATATATATTATATAAATTAATACAATCATCATATATATTATTCATATTATTGTGATCATAAAAGATAATTTTTAAATTGTCTTTACTTATCATTTCTTTATTTATTTGTATCATCATCTTTTTATTATATATATTAATACTGCTTTTAATATGACCCTGGTTGAATAATTCTTCATTTCGAATATCTAATATGTATACATTTTTGTTACTTCCTTCATTTAATAGCAGTTGTATGTAATTATAAATATAAAATGAATTTATTATTTTACATGTTATGTTATTTTTTAAGGATGATGATATAAGAACCTTTTGGTTATTAGTACCATTATTAGGTTCTTCAAAATATTTTCCATTTGTTTGATCTCTCAATCGTTCTACATAATTATTATTTTTGCTACTTTCTATGTGTTCATTATTTTTTTGGTTTATTTTTTCTTCTTTTACTTTTTTTTTGAGCTCCTCAAAATCGATACTTTTATATTCCATAATTAAAAATAGGTAAAAATAGGAATAAAAAAAAAAAAAAAAAAGGAAATATATATGTATATAAATATATATATATATGGATATATATTTATGTGTTTATAACATTAATCAGTTAACATTTGTATCATTATTATAGAGAACATTTATATAAACGTTATTTTATTTTTATTTTATTTTTATTTTATTTTTATTTTATTTTTATTTTATTTTTATTTTATTTTTTTATTTTTTTCAAATCAGGAACAACGTTTATTTTGAAGTTCAATAATAATATATATCAAGGGGAAAAAAAAAATATTATATATATATAAATTCAATATAATATAAATGTAATATATAAATATTGTTTCCTTTTTAAAGAATTATAAATTATTATTCCTATAATTTTTTTTTTTTTTTTTTTTTTTTTAACGTATATTATTATTTATATAATTTTTTATGATATTAAATATTACATATATATATTTTTCATATAACCATTTAAAATATTATAAAAAGGATTTTTTTTTTTTTTTTTTTTTTTTTTTTTTTTTTTTTTTTTTTTTTTTTTTTTTTTTTTTTTTTTTTTTTTTTTTTTTTTTTTTTTTTTTTTTTTTTTTTTCTTTTTGTTGTTATTTAATTTTTTCTTAATTTCTATATTTCACATTTATATATTTTGTCCCCCATTTACAGTTCGTGATAATTTTTTTTGTTAGCGTGAAAATAAAAATTTATAATAATTTTATGCGGTTCTTTTTATAAGCGACAAAATGGGTGTAGAAAATAATGTAGGGATAGTAAAAGATGAAAAAAAAATATATGAAGATAACAATTTTATGTATAATGATAAATGCTCTTTAGTTATAATAATTGAGAACGGAATAAATAAAACAAGAAAAGGGGCAAATGTTAAAAGTAATAATGAAATAGAAGATGGGTCACAGAAAAATTTTAATATAAAGGAAAATAATTGTGAAGATAATAATAGAGATGATAATCATTCATATGATATAATAAATAACAATTCCTTGGATGAGGACAAGACTAAAGAGAAATTTCAAGATTTTCTAAAAAATGAAGGAAAAGAAAATCATATGATAAAAAAGAAGTATATTAAGTTACATATAGGTCTTGATTATTCAAATTTTAGTATGGATACCGATTTTAAAATCATAAAATTTATAAATAAGGGAAGTCATTTTTTATATTGGAATGATGATGATATACATTTTTTTGATGATACGAATAAGATAGAAAATATAAATTATACAGATGATAATAATATTAAGAATAATTTAAAATGGAGAGATGATAATAATGTTAGAGAAAATTTCCATTCAAGTAAAGAATACCAAATGAATGAAATGAGAAAAAATAATTGTGAAGAAATAAGAAATAGTCGTTTTCTATATTTTGATAGAGAACAAAAATTATTAGTTATAAAATATAATATGAAAAATAATAATTTTGTATATATAAATGAGCAGGATCCTACATATAAATATTTTTTAAATTTACATAATAAGGATTTTTTAGATGATACATTAATTAAAGAAAAGAAAAATTGTATTTTAATATATCCATATACATATACAAAAATATGGAATACTTTAACTACATATATAAATGATGAAGTAATAAATAAAATAGAACCTGTAAACAAAACATTTTCTTCATCTTTCTTAAAAGCCAATAATAATGATATGATAAATTTACACAATCAACCTTATATGTTTTATTCTGTAATACCTAAATATTCTTCCAAAAAAAAGAAAGAAAAAAAATATGAATATGAGAAAAATTGTAGAAATAATTCAAAGGAGAAAAAGGAAGATAACTTGGTAATAGATGGAAAAATAAATGATACAATTGACAAAGCTGATGAAAATATTATTGATATGTCTGATGATAATGTAAATGATAAATATTATGTTGATATAACTGATCGCTTTAATAATAGCAATAATTATACTAGAGAGAATAATACAATTAATAATACAAATGTAGAAGGAGAAAAAACATATTTTGAATATATATCTATTGATAAGGAAACAAATAAATATACGCCAAGTGATATAACTATTATGAACATGGAAAAATATTGGATATTAAAAGAAATAATTCAACAAGAATATACATATATATATTATAATAACGAACAAATAGAAGGATTTGTAAAATATTCAGACAAACTTTTTTATATATTAGGTGAGTTTCAATTTGCATTTATTTTATTTCATTTAGGTTATAATTATCAATCATTTATTCAATGGAGAAAATTATTTGAGCTTATGACTAACTCATCATATTTGGTCACAAATAGTACACGTAATAAATAAATATAAATAAATAAATAAAAATATATATATATATATGTACATATAAATATACATATATTAAACCACACACGTTTTATTTATTTACTTATTTATTTATTTATTTATTTATTTATTTATTTTTTATAGATTTTTTTGAAGAAGTTTTAAAAGCTATTTGTATACAACTGAGCTACCTGAGTGAAGATTTTTTTGATAACTCAGACAATAGTTTTATTTTATTTGGTATTTATAACATATATGAAATAATAAATAATATAGATGAAAAAATAAGACCACACAATATTACAACATTGATAGATAATATTGATTCAATTGTATATACAAAAATTGGTTTGCATTTACCTGATTTGTCTTTTGTCTATGAAGAATATCAACCCACATATGTCAACGAAGAATTTTAACAAGGCAATATGTATACATATATAAATAATATATATATGTATGTGCCTTTGTGTATTTATTAATCTTTTACACATATATTTAAATATGTGTATAATATTAAATATTATTATATAAAAATATAAATTAATATTATACATAATTTACTTTTACAATATAAAAAATGATAATTTGTATACTTTTTTTTTTTTTTTTTAAATTATAGACTATTTTTATGTTTATAAAAAATAACTTGTTTTGTTATATATAAAAAGAAAATATATATAATATATAAATATGTACATTTTATATATAAAATAAAAATAAATATTACATAATGGCATTTATGTGATAAAAAATATATTTTATTGGAAATATTTTTAGTGATAGAAAAAAAATAAAATAAATTAAAATAAAATAAAATAAAATAAACTTTTAACGTTTTAATAAAATAAAAACAGAGCCGTTAATATATTATAAATAATAAATAAATAAATAAATAAATAAATAAATAAATAAATATTATATATTATATTACCTTGTAGGACTCCAAAAAAAAAAAAAAAAAGATGCACAGTTAACTTTGAACTCTAATGTATATGATAAATAATTATATGTTACATTGTTTTAATATATAATAATTTATATATTAATTAAAAAAATAATAATAATAAAATAAAGTAAAAATTGGCTATTTTTGAGTTATCTAATAAATGTATTTATTTATTAAATGAATAGAAATATATATATATTAAAAATATGTATGTTTTATATATAAAATAAATAATACATAAATAAATATAAATATATATATATAATATATGTATATATAATCTCCTTCTTCCTTTATTTTTTTTTTATATATTCTTATTTTTTTTCTTAAATACAATATTATATATTTGAGATAAGCATATGGAATAAAAAATATATTATATATATAACATAATATATTGTAAGATTGTATTATATATATATAATAGCATAATATTGCTTATTATATTTACAAATTACATGTTACATATTTACATAATACTATTAGTATAGTTCATAAAATAACTGCATGAAAAGTATAAATATATATATTTTATATTACAATATTCCTTTTTATTTATTTATTTATTTATCTATTATTATTTAAATTTTTTTTTTTTTTTTTTTTTTTTTTTATTTATTATTATTTTTTCATTTTATTCCTGAAATATGTTTAAGAATATATTATTTTTAAATATAAAGGAAGAAATAAAATATAATATATAGATAAAAATAAAAAATAAAATTTATTTATAAGTATTTATACAGGAATAATTTTATATGTTCATATATATATATGACAATATTATAAGGAATATATAAATCTACAAAAGGAGATATTATATAAAAAAGGTGAACATATATTTATTTATTTATTTATTTATTGTTTTAATTTTTACTTAATATTTATAAAAAGAAGAAAAAAAAGATGGAGGGCCAATTTAATAATATGAATGAATTTTTCCAGTTTTTATATTCTGATAAGAAGAAAGTAAAAAGTAGTGATATAGAGAATATTAAGAAATATATGAAAGATATAATATTAAATGAGGAAGAAAAAGAAGATGAATTTTATGAATGTGTTAATATGTTATTTTTTACAAATAATAGGAGATATATAAAAAGTCATATAAGTATGTGTTTGTATTATTTGAGTATGTTAGTAAATAATATAAATAAGGAAGATAGAAATGATGATATATTAAAAACCAAGATATACGCATATATATTAAAAAGAATAGGAGATGGAAAGAGTATGAGTTATTATGATAGATCTATATTATGTAAACGTTTTTTTACATTTTGTTCATATTATAATAATATTATTGAAGAATTAAAAGGAAATAAAGATTTTTATTTATTATTTAGTAATTGCATACAATTTTTAAATAGTTTATTTTATACTGATGAAAAAATAATAAAATTAAATAAAAAATTCAAAAGAATGAAAAAGGATATAATAGATAAGTTGGTTAATAATATAATAAAACAAAATGTATGTCATTTGGATGTAGATATATCAAATAAAAAATTATTATTTAATAATAATAGTAATAATAATAATAAAAATAATGTTGATAGTTATAATACAAATGATACATCTAACGAATATATTGAAAATTTAAAATATTTTGTATCCATTTTTATTAATCAAACATATTGTTCATATTTAATTGTCGAATGTGTAAGTTTATTTTTATATACATATGGTCATTTGTTAAATGATGAAAAGTATAAAATGATATGTATTGAAAATTTTGAGAATTTATTTTTTCAAAATTTATTAAATACTAATAAAAATATTTCGATTAAATTTATAAAATGTTTTAAATATATTTTTGAGCATACAAGAAATGAAAATATTTTTGATTTAATATTAAAACAATATAATAGATATGATGAAATAGCTTTAATAAATTCTTTTTCATTTTATTATTACAACAAGGATTTATTTAATAAAACACATTTTTATAAATTATTAGATATTGTTATAAATATAAAAAAAAAAGAAAAAGAAAAGAATATTGACGACAGTATTAATAATATGATATATTTTATTTGCTTATATAAACTTCATCTACATAATGAACATACAGGTGCATTAAAATATTTATTTGAAGAAAATAAAAAAATGAATATAATAAAATTTAATGAGAAGATAATATTTTTAAAAACTATTAAATTTTTATTATCAAATGAAAAAGTTGAAGATATTAAAAATATTATATTATCTTATAAGGATATGATAATTAATTTTTTAAAAAATGATTTAAATGAAAATATAAAATTAGAAGCTTTAAATATGATACAAGAATTATGTTATATTTTAAAAAATGACAAAGATATATATAATACTTTTTCTAACATAATATTTGAAATATTAGATAAATATGGAAAGAATAATGATAAATTTTTATATTTTATATTATTATTTTATATACATAATGTTAATATAATTGAAGCCAATGAGAAATTTCTGAGTTTAATAAAAAATGTTTTTAATTTATGTGTAACGAAACAAGTATTAAAATATTTATATGGTATGAATATGTTATTATTTTTATTATTAAAAGATAGAAGTATGAATGACAAAAGTTTAAAGAACATAGACACATACATGAATGATATTATGGATAGAACTATATATAATAATAATAATAATTGTGGTGATGGAGGTGAGCTTTTTTATATTTATAATATGAAAGAAATAAAGAAAATACCATTGAATAAATTTTTTTATTATATATATTCTCTTGTATTATTATCATTTTTTAAGAGTAAGGAAATGACCAAAATATTGTCAGATTATATAAATAATATGAATAAGGATATATTGTCATTTATATGTTTTGATAAAATGGTGGATGCAAATATGTATGATGAGCATATATTAGGTGGGAGTTCAAAAAATGTGATAAATAAAAAAATGAGTGTATCACCGAATACATCGAAGAGTGTAAATACAAAAGAGAAACCAAAACAAACAACTAACAATAATATTAATAATATTAATAATGTGAATAAATTGAATAAATTGAATAAATTGAATGGTGGGTGTAATCTATTTAGTGATAAGAATCACCCTATGAACAAATTGAATAAAATTGTTTTTATTCTTTTACTATCATTGTTGCATTATATGGAAGAGAAAAATAAAAAATTTGAATTAAAAAAGAAAAAGAGAAAAACTCTAGGAACCTATTTTATAAGTCTAAAAATGAATGATATATTAATAAACAAAACAGAGGATGATCAGAATAATAATAATAATATATACCAATTTAATTATAATAAAGAATATGAATATTATGTAGACAATTTTGAAGAGTTATTACATAATTTATTATTAGAAAAAAATATATATCAATTATTGTTATATACATTTTATAAATATTTATATATTTATTGGATAGAAGAGACCTTTAATTATAAAAATCCTTATGTTTTAAAAAGATTTTTGTTATATTTATTTGAATATTTATTAAAAATATCTATGACAGTATGTGAAAAACAAAATTGTTATACTTTAATATTGTTATGTTTTTGTCATCCCCTTTTATTTTATAAAAATATAAATAATAATAAAAGTCAAAAGAAATTTAAAAATAAGTTATTACGTAATTTGATAATGCCAAATATACATCTCGATAATATAATACAATTTTTATTAAATGGAATAAATTATTATTCAAATGATTTACATAAGTTATTATGTTATAATATTATAGATATGTTGTATTTGTTGAAAGATAAAAAGGAAGATGATAATCATCTTAATGGTGATGATAATTATATGGATAAGGAAGAAATAATTTGTAGAGTAAATGAGAATAAAAAAAAATTACAAGAAATGATAAATAAATTTATAGATATGTTAGATGATAAAGGTGTGCAATCTATTAAAGATGAAGACATTGAAATATGTAAGGTTCCTTGGGATGTATTATATGTGGATCGAAATATATATCAACCAACAGTCATTGTAGAAAGTAAAAATATAAAAAGAGATAAATATTTAGTGTCAACATATGGTGAAGAAACAGCTGATTTAATTATGGAAGAAGAATTAAATAAAAAAAAAATGGCAAATACAAATAAAAGTTTAGGTGCGAATAAAAATGTTGGAAATAATAGTGTTCTATTAAATAAATCATTAAAGGATAATAAAAGTAATAAGAACAAAGCATTAACAAAAGATGAATTACAAATTGAAGAAATTAAGAATCAAAATGAAATTAGAAAAAATGTTTTTGAAATAATTGAAAAAAATAAATATATTTTAAATTGTTTACAAAAGTTGAGTTATATAGATGATATTTATGATACTAAATATATGAATATATTTATAAAAAAAATTATGATATTATTAAAAAATGATTTAACCACACGATATACACAAACATATTTAAATATTATAATAGATAATTTAATAAGTACTAATATGTTAAAATGTAAAAAGAATATTACTAGATGTTTATATAAAATAAGTAAATATAACAAAGCTGATGAATCAGCATTATTAATATTTAGTTCTTTTAATTTGAATGAAAGAATATCTTATATGTTAACATTATTTCTTTTCCCTATTATATTTCATAGTATAAATATGATAAATGATAAACAGATAATTTTGAATATTCTAAAAACCTTAGATATTTTATTATCAACGAAAACAGAAATTAATGATGTCGATGCATTAAAATGTTTACAGATTAGTTATTCAAAATTTGAAGATTTAGATGTAGAACTAGAATCATTTTTGAATAATTTTAATTCATATTTATTGAATAATAAAAATATTATAACTTTATTAGAATTTTGTATTACTCAAAATAGTGTAAGACGTATGATTATATTAAAATCATTATATAATTATGTGACTGATAATTTAAACAATGATAATACAAATAAGAATTATAGAAATTCTTTGTGTGTTAAAGGACTAGATATTTTTAGAAATGATGAACGTATATGTATGTATTTACATATATATAAAAATGACAATGAACCTAATACACAAAATTATTGTAATGTTATGATATCTAAATTGGGATTGGAAGATAAACCTATTGAACAATATAAATTGATAGATATGTTACAAAAAGAATGTTTAGATTTACAGAATATGATATGTGAAACGTTAGTTGAATCAACAGATCGAAATAAAATTAAAGATCTGTTTTTACAATTAACTTCTAAATATATTACTTTTAAAGAATATGGAAAAATAGGTGTTTTAAAAACTATAGAAAATTTAGCTAAACAGTATTATATTATTAGTATAGACGATGTAGAGTTTATTTTAAATTTTTTGTTAGGTTTATGTTTAGAAGATAAAAATGATATTAGCAAAATTAAGGAGTATGTTATTATGTGTGGTACATCCTTGATTAATTCTTATAATGAATATTTATTAAAATATAAGAATAAAAATAAACATAATAATAATAATAATAATCAAAATGTGATATATAAGAAAAAAAAAAATATGAATGAACATTATTTTGATAGTGATGATGATTCATGTTTTGAGCATAGTTCTGAATCTGATGGTGTATGTAATAAAGATGAAAAAAAAGAAAAAAAGAAAAATAACATAAATAAGAAGAAAGTAGGACAAAAACAAATTAATAAAGAATTAGAAGAATCATTTAAACGTATATATAATGTATTAAATAAATATCAAGATAATAAAAAAAGTAAGAATAAAAATGTGCTTGATTTGATTGTTGTTATTTTTTATGGATGTTTAGGTTCCAATTTAAAAAAAGAATCCTTAGAATTATTAAATAAGTTAATTGAACAAATGTTGCATAGAGATACAGATAATTTTACACAAATAGAAATTAGTAGTATAATTCCAAAATTTATAGAAAATTTAAAAAATGGAACTGATACATATAGTGATGAAACAATTAATGGTGATGAAACAATAAACGGTGATGATAAAATAAACCATGTGAATAGTAGTAATAATAATACACCACAAATGATAAAACAATTAAATAAATTAAATGGTAATAATAAAAATAATGTAGAGAAGACAAATGGAAATATCAATATCATGCCCTTGCCAAGTAATAATAAAAAAATGAATGAAAAAGGTATGAATAAAAAAGGGAGCTTAACCAATAGAAATAATAACAAGAATAAACAAAATTCAGATAATTGTCTTATTTATTTAGATGAATATGATGTAGATATATTTTTAGAGAAAATATTTAATTTGATATTTAGTTCAAATAAAGAATTAAGAATAAGAAAAGGTTGTTGTTTATTATTAGGAAGTCTAATAAAAGCTCATGGTATGGATTTTTTTAGAAGATATAAGATCTTAGAAAAGATTAATGAGAATATTCATTCAGAAGATATTAATAAAAGACAAAGTTTTTATTTATCCTATGGTTGCTTTTTTAAAGTATTAAAATATAAATTTGAACCTTATATTATGAAAAATTTTAATCTTTTATTAGAATGTTATAATGATAGTGTAAATAATATAAAAGTATTAGGAATTAATGTTATTGAAGATATATTAAATGATATTGGTCCATATGGTATGAAGAAAATGTTACCAATGATTATATTAAATTTAAAAACATCTAGTATAAAAAGTAAAAATATTATATCTTATTTAGATACATTATATTTAATTATATGTAAATATGATATACTAAAGTTTGTAGATAATATGACATTAGTAAATTTAGTAAATTTATTATGTGATTTAGTATCAGAAACAAATATTAAAGTTAAAGAAATATGTATCAAAATATTTAATAAATTAGAAAAATATATAACAAATGAAGAATTAAAAAATATTAGTAGACAAATATTATTATGTATATATTCACCTAATGATAATCATTTAAATGATTTTTTAGATATATTTTTATCTATACATTTTAAATATAAAATTGATAACATTGGTTTATGTTTATTATTTCCTATATTTAAAAAAGGAATAAATAATATTAGATTAGAAATGAAAAAAAAATCATTACAAATATTTTATTTCTTAATATATTTAGTACATGATCATTCATTATTTATTATATATTTTAATAGTCTCTTTTCAACTCTTATTCTATTATTAAATGACGCCATACCAGAAATTAGATACTTGACTGCAAGATCCATTGGTAATATTAGTCAATTTTTAGATATGAATCAAAAATTATTTTATATTCAACACATTTTTCATATATTAATAAGTACTTCATCTTCTGTTGAAAAGAGTGGAGTGGCTTTATGCTTGTCATCTATATTATCCAAGTCGCCTGAAAAGGTGGCTGATAATTTTATATCAAAAATAATACACATGATAGATGTAAAGAAATATATGCAAATTAAATCAAAACGTGCAAATGTGTTCGCTGGTAAGGATAAAGTTGATGTTAGTAAGAAGAAGGAGATGGGTGGAAAGAAAAATAAGTTGAAAAGGAAGAAATATAATAAGGGACATGCAAAAAATGATGATATTGACAAGGAAGTTTATGATGACAAAGAAGATTATTATGATGATGATGTGGATGAAGGAGATTATGATGATGTGGACGAAGATGATGATGATGATGATGTGGATGAAGAAGATTATGATGATGATGTGGATGAAGAAGATGATTATGATGATGATGATGAGGAGGAGGAGGAGGAGGATGATAATGAATATAATTATAACGATGATACATTGGAAATACACGATCCAGATGATTACGATTTTGAAGGGGATGATGATGATGATGATGGTGATGATTATGATAAAGGAGTAGAAGATGAAGAAGATGACTACGAGGAAGAAGACGAAATGAATGATAATGAAGATGAAGATGATGAAGAAGATCTTTTTGAAATGTATTCTGATGAAGAAAGTGATAGTGATTATTATGAGATTATAAATAATAAAGATAATGATAAAAAATTATATTATTTAAATGGACATTATTTAATGGATAAGAATGAAAAGAATGAATATATTATAAAAGTTGATGAGAATTTATGTAATTGGAAATTAATATATGATAAAAATATGATAAGTAGTGCAAGTAGTAAAGAAGGTTTAATAGGTTTTTTTATTTATATGCCTGAATGTGAAGAAACATATACAGAAAAGTTTTTAAAAAAAATTCTTCAGAAATTAATATTATGTTTAAATGATACAAATGAAAATGTAAGAGATATAACGCTAAGAGCATGTAAAATATTAATAAGTATATATTCAAAAAATAATACTTCTTTAATATTAAAATATATTGAAAATAAGATTTATAATAACTATTGGAGAATTAGAAAAGATTGTGTTATTTTATTAAATGTTTTAATAGAAAAGAATTTACAAATAAATAAAGAAGAACGTGATTTTGAATTATTAAATACTTTACATGAAAGATTTTATTTTATGTTATCTATAATATGTATAATGAAGAATGATAAAAATATTAATGTAAGACAAACAGCATATACTATATATAAAAATTTTGTAAATAAAAAATTATTGCAAGATATGTGTTCCATATTATTAAAAAAAATAACCCAAAATTTATCTTCAAAAAATAATTTTAAACAAGTAATTAGTGCATTGTCATTAGGTGATTTAGTTTATAAAACAGATACTCGTCAATTAGAATCGATATTAGAACATATGGTAAATGAATTTAAAACAACAAAATTTATATCAATTAAGAAAGGTATATCATTAGGATTTTATGAAATATTTTCAAAGAATAAATATGATAATTTAATTATAAATCATATACATAATATTATACATATGATAAAAGAATTAGCATGTCATCAAAATACATCTGATAAAATTAAATTATTATCATCATTATTAAAAAATATAGATTCATCAGTTTTGAAAAATATTATAAATGAAATATTTGATAATGTCCTTGAAACTCCAACTACAAGTATGAAATTTTTTACATCTAAACATCATATTAATTTTAAAAGTATTAAAATATTTTTACATGTACATACTGAATTAGTTTTAGAGTTTATTATACATCATGTTTTTAAACCTCCTTATGATGCATGCAAACTAAAATTATTGTCTTATATTTCGTATGCTAAAACGGGTGTAAGTAAAAGTATATTTCCAAAAATTCTTAGGATATTTATTAATTTAATTTTACACAATATAAATAGATTAAAAGAAACACATGAAATTGATATTAAAAATTATGCTTTAATTCTGTCGTCTTTTAAGGAAGAGAATAAAGAACAATATAAAGATGGACACGAAAAGGGAAATATTAAAGACAATATGAATGATAATACAATAACATATAATGAGAAAGAAAAAAGTAAAAACAATAAAATAAGTAGAAACAGTTCATTTTATAATAATATAGAGTATTCTAATGAAACACAAAATATGAATGAACCATTCTATGAAATAGATATGGATATGAAAGATATAACTAAGTGTTTAAAAGATTTTTTAAGAAATATAAATGAGAGAAATGTAGATATATTTATTGAGTCCTTATTATCAGAACTGAAATTATATTCTAGTAAATGTGATTTATCATATAATAGTTTATGCAGAACATATGATTGTTTAAAATTAGAAGAAGATAAAAAATCACAAGAATCTGCAGATTTATTAAAAAGATATTTTATTATACATGATAAGAATAACTTAGATGAGTTATCATATTTAGAATATAAAGAAAATAATGGAAAAATTCGAGAGATCATTTTATCTATTTTTAAATACTTCTTAGATATAATAAATAATGAAGATATATCTTTATTATTATCAAATGAAAATTTAATGAGTACACAAGATAATATTAATAATATAGATAATATAAATAATATTAATAAACCAAAAAATATAATAAAAAATATAAATAAAAAAAATATAAATGTATATAAAAAAATGTATTTATTAAATATAGAAAGAATAGAAATGTATATAAATGTTTTATCAAATTATGTTTTTGTAGATATTAATAAAGATGTACTTGATATATCATCTATAATATATATATATTTAATAGAATTAATTAAAAAATTAGAAGATAATTATAGATATACTAATATATTTTATGATGTTATAAATAAATATTGTACTGATAATAATTTCAATGAAATAGTACATGATAAATACGAAATTGTAGGATTAAATTTATGTAAACCATTATTTTCATCTTTAATGAATATGTTTACTAATGTAGTATTATTATCTAATAATACAGATATTAAAACAAAGGCAATAGATATTATCAGAAAATTATTTATATATACAAATATTAATATATCAAGACCATTCATGTTAAAGATATCAGGTATTCTTATACGTATCTTAACAAATAAATTTATTGAACAAGCCAAATTTTATATATTTTCAACTTTTGAAGTATTAATTAAAAAAGGAAGTGATTATGTAAAACCATTAATACCACAATTACAAACTTGTATTATAAAATCATTAAATAATGAAAATTTAAAAAATCAAATTATTTATATTTTAAATATTATATCTGAGAAAAAATTATCTAGAGTTGATTTACTAATAAATGATTTATTAAATAATATTAATGTACAAATAAATTTACAAATATCTATTACTATATTAATGATATTATCAAATATTTTAAATAATGCAGATATTAATATAAAAAATATATTAATTAAAATTATAAATTGTGTTAAACCATTATTTAATCATACTAATAAAGATATATCCTTTTATTCAACAAAAATATATATACTATTAATATTTTTACATATACCAAAAAAAAAAGAATATCTTGAACCTATTTTATCCTTAAAAAGTAATACTTTAGATACTACTTCCTATTACTTTGTTTTACATATTAGTGAGATTAAGAACGTTTATGATATTTTAAAAAAAGAAAATTTTATAGATACATTTAAAGAAATATATTTACATATGATAAAAGAAGAAGTCAATAGTTTACAACATATATGTTATCAAATTTTTTATAATTTAACAAAATATAATTATGATAATAATGATTGTTTATTATTTATATATAATATTATTAATCTCTTGAAATTACCTCCATTTATAATGATATCTATTGAAATACACAGATATTATTTTAAGGCAATAAAAAATATTTTTAAGAAAAAGAATGATATATACAAAGAAAATGTGAAGAACTTTATGATTATAATGGATAATATATTATTAGCATTGTTTAATAATATACCCGCCTTTAAATTACTGGTACGAAAAATAAGAATGTTTTAAGTTTTATATGTTTTTATGTCTTCATATATTGCCATATATAAATACAAAAATAAATATATGTAAATAATATTATTAATATTATTGTAATATATGTATTTTGTATATTATATATGTTTTATATATTTTGAATATTTTATATATTATATATATTTTATATATTATATATATTTTATATATTATATATATTTTATATATTTTGTATATTTTTACATTTTAATTTTTTTATTATTTTAGGGAGAAAGCTGTACAAGGTGTATTTTAGAAATGAATGATGAAAATCAGTATAAGAATAAATTAGACTTTTTAAAACAAAATATGGAAAGTAAAAAGTTTAATCAGTTAGTGGAATATATAAATCGTGTTCTGATTAAGAAGATTAATGTTATATCAGATTCTGATTAAATAAATAACATAAAATAAAAAATAAAACAAAAAAAAAAAATTGTTTTACATGTACATATTATATTAATTTGATATATGTGTGTGTTTATATTCAGTATGTTGAAATATATATATATATATATATATAAATTTTAAATGTGTTAATTTTGATAACTGTTTAATTTAAAAAACATAAAAATATTTATATATATATTTATATTTACATGTGGTGTTATAAAAAGAGTAGCTACTTGAGTGGTATTCTTCCGCTTCGTATTCTATTTCTTTGAAAAACGAATTGGTAGTTTTTAAAAAGTTTATATCGTCTACACATGACAGCTAAATGATATGCTTCAAGATAATCATTATTTTGTATTTTAAATATTTGAAATTTTCTTACACCTGCTTCATTATATGTACAAATATATGCATGATAGGAAGGTTCATAAAATACACCTCTATAACCACTTTTATTTTTATCTGGAATAACATTAATTTGTTTAATTAATTCATTATTATATTTAGCTATTAGGTTACTATCCATAACATTGAGAGGTGTATTTTTTGTATCTTTTTTTTCTTGATCCTTGATATTATGTTTATTAAATCTTTTATTATATTGATTAGCTAATATTATTGCTTTATTTCTCGCTGCTTCAAAATTTCTTTTTTTTTTACAACTAAAGCTTCTAAAAACTTGAATTCCTTGTTTATAATGATATACAAGAAATCTTTTGAAAATATTATCATAGACAATGTTTTTCCTGCTATTTTGTATTAAACCAATACGTTGTCTCCTTTTTTTTTTAGGATAAAAAAATTCTAATCTTTTAGCTGACCCAGTATTTAAAATTCTTTGTTCTTTTGGTTTTTTTTTTCTTTTCAATCCTCCGCTTCTACCACTAAAATGTTTTTTATCATAATAAAAGGGTGAATCATTATTAATTCCTTTTAGTATACATCTATTATAATAAAAATTTCTTTTTACATTATTTAATAGAAATAAGTTATTTTGTTTTATCATATATATATCAGACAATAATAGAAATTCTCCATTATTTTTCTTAACATTTAAATGATCATTTTTTTTTATTTCATATAAAGTTGAATAATTATTCTTTTTTATACTATCATAAAAATATTGTAATTTTTCTTCTAAAAGGTATTTATTATATAGGATATTTTTATATGGACATTGATGTTTATATAATTTTGTATAATATCTAAAAATCATTTTTCATTTTTTTATAGGTATTATTTATATATATTTTTACTTTTTTTAATAGAGCAATCATTTTTAAATATATATTCTTATTATTTATAATTTGTAATACGAAAAAAATTGATAACAAAAAAAAAAAAAAAAAAAAAAAAAAAATTGTTATTAAAATTGTTTTTAAAAATAACGTTTGTGTTGATACTTATATATTAAGTATAAATTAATTATATATAAAGTACACATAATTATAATATATATGTTATGATTTATGTGAACAATATAAGTGCTCTTAATTTTTTGCTTACATTTTTGTATATATATACAATATGAATTATTATTAATTTTTCTTTTCTTTTTTTTTTTAAACTACTTTTTAAGGTACAAAAAAAAAAAAAAAAAAAAAATAAATAAATATAAAACTATAAAATATATTATATGATAAATTAAAGAGAAAAAAAGAAAAATATAAAGAATAAAAATAAGCATGAAAATCCTTATTTGAGAAAAAAATTGTATGATTAATATATAAATGATTGAACATATATGAAATATTATTTGTGTGGAAAAATGTATATATAAATAAAATAAATAAATATATATATATATCAAGTATATATTTCATCACAAAATACACATTAATTGGTATAAATATATATATATATATATATATAATCATAATTATTTATTTTTTAATTTTTTTTTTTTTTTTTTTTGGTGTGTATATATTTTCTTTTTCTTGTTTAATAAATAAATATATATTTGTATATTTATTAATGTTTATGTTTATTTTATAAACCCGAATAATACATAATAATGAACATTTAAAAGTTAAAGCTTATCATTTTACAAGTAGCAGAGAAATATAAAAAGTTAACCTTATTTTATTAACAATATGAATATATTGTTATGATATATTTTATTACTATATATATAATGTATTAAAAAAAAAGAAAAATAAAAGGAAAATGTTAAAGAAAAAATTTAAAAGCAAAAAAATTTATAGGCTTTATAAGATTTGAAAATTAAGATATAACAGAATAAAAATATAGGAATATGTTTCAACCAATCGACAGAAATATATATATATATATATATATATAAACATGTTTAAATTAGAAAAAGAAAAAATTTATAAATGCATATATATATGAATACTTCTTATGACCATTATATTATACATACATACTTTAGTTGAGAAGAATGAAATTGTGGCATATATTATTTGAAATTACTGTATTTAGTATTATAAATATTATTCTTAATTCCTCAAATTTATCTATTGTTATTTGTTTTATGAATGGCAATTATTTAAATAAGACATATACAAAAGGTACACATAATAATAAAACATATAATATTTTAAATATATATAAAATTAAAGATGCTTTTAAATTATATATGACAAAAAAGTTTAAATATAAGTATCGAAATACATTAGAAAAAAGAATAAAGAAGGGACAAAAACGTAATGAAATATATCAAAAATTAAAAAAAAAACATAGTGCATATATAGTAATAACTGAAAAATTAAGTAAATTAGATCCTAATCAAGAATATTTTAAATATGATAAAAATATATTAAAAGAATATGAAAATATACCAGATATTTATAAAAATAAAAAACTTGGAAGGAAATTTAATCAATATGATTATTGGTATTCATCCAAAAAAAAAGAAGCTAAATATAATTATAGTAGACATGTTAATTTTGCTATTACAGAAAATAAATTTAATTTTAAAAATGTTTTTTCATATTTTCATATATTAGAAATTGTACATGAGAAATTTAAAAACAACTCTTTTTATATTAATGGCTTACAATCATTTATAAATAAATATTATGATCCGATAACACAGAAAAGAATTAAATTTTATGATAAAATTAAAGAAATGCACGAAATGAAAAATAAAAAGGGTGAAAATATAAAAGATGAAAACAATGATACAGATAATAATGCAAAGAAAAAACTTGACAACATTGGTAATAATAATAAGATGGATAGTGATAAAGATAATTCAAAAGATATATCTAGAAAAAATAAAGATACATCGTTAAATGAGGAATTAAAACAAAATGATGAACACAAAGAAAGAAAAAATTTTTCAAAATTAGATATGTTTGAAATAATAAAAATGAATATAGATGGATACATGCATAAAAATGAAGTAAATCCTGAAGATTCTTCATTTACACTTTTTGGTTCTAATACAAGTTGTCTTTTAAAAAAAAAAAGATCTCCTGTCGCTTATGATATTAGTTGTCCTTTTAGGAAATCTCCCTTATCTTCTAAACGAAGAAGGCAAAAAGAGAAAAAACTTTTTGATATTATAAATTTTAATTGTAAAACAAGAAAGGAAAGATTAATGTTAAATGCTGTAAAGAGGTTATCTATTAAAAAATTAAAAGGAGAGGATTATATATTAGACGCTACGGATCGTGTATAATATGATTAAACTTATGTATTTAATCTTTTACAACATGGTAATATGAATAAAAATATTAATATATTTAAAAATAAAATAGAGAATATTTCATGACACAAATGTGTTAATATTTTATAGTGATAATATTTTTATATAATAAACAGATTATTTTCTTATTTTTACTTATTATATATATATATATATATATATATATATATTATTTTTATCTTTTATTTATTTTATTTATTTATTTTTTTTTTTTTGTGTGCTAGTTGTATAAACTATACAATTTCAAACCTTTAAAATAAAATTCATTAATATTATGAAACTTATATGTTTATGTAATTATAAATATAAATATATATATATAATTTTATTTTTAATGTTTAAATATTTTAATCATAAAGAAAATGTGATGTATTCATATCAAAATTTAAATTTGATATATACACATAAATATATGAACACACACATGATATCATATATTTTTAAAAATTAATCGTGAATATCATTAGCTATATATAAAATAAATAATACGAAAGAATAATATTAAAAATTGGATAGAAAAAAAAAAAAAAAAAAAAAGAAATATGAAATAGCTAAAAAATTTTAAAAACTAGCCAAATAAAAAAAAAAAAAGCTAGATAATTATTAAAATTTATTAAAAAAAAAAAAAAAAAATGTCCATTAAAAATAATCATTTTAAGTATATATATATATATATATATATATATATATATATATATATATATATGTGCTATATATATATATATATATATATATATATATATATATATATATATGTAAATAATTGTGTATTATTTTTCTTAGCCTACACATTTGAGACAACACTTCATATTTATATGAATATATAAATATATTATAATACTTAATTTTCTTTTATTTCAGTAAAAAAACTTTCGAGGGTATTTTTCTTTTTAATTTTTGTATTTTTCTTATCGTGAGAAAAAAGAGTATCAACTGCTTGATTTTTAGTAACACCTGTAAAAAATTTATCTAAGAATCCATTTTCTTTTTTTTCTACAAAAGTTTTGGATGAATTTATATATACTTGAGAAGTACTTTTAATATCATGTAAATTTTTCTTTTCATCATCTGATATATTATTTTGTTGATTAGCATAACTTTTTTCATATATTTCTCTACGTTTTTGTTCATCGTCTTTATTATCTTCATAATAAATAATATTTTCCTGAGTGTGTTTTGAATTTTCATCTTTAATTTGTCTTTTTAAGTATTCGTTTGTAATTTCACTATGTAATGTACTATATTCGTCATCTACTAAGCTAATAGATAGCATCATATTTTTTATATTTTTAAATAAGCTTGAAACTTTAACAGCCAATCTTTGATTTTTCTTATCATTTTTGAGTATAGCAAACATTCTCATAATCCATTTATCATATAATTTGTTTAACGATTTTAATGTATCATTAGCTGTTTTATTTTTTCCATCATTCATATAGTCATGATACATATTTGCAAATAACTGTTTACAAAAAAGATCTATTCTAGATCTCATTTCATCGTATTGCTCCCAAGGTAATAAGGCTGATTCTTCGTTATTTGATTCATTATCTAAGGATAGGTTTGGATTTTTTTGTAATAAGTTAACATATTTTTCATAAGATATTAGATTACATTCATTCATAACAACATATTTTTTTTCAACATTATATCCAAGACAACTTTCGATTTTATTAGATCTTGGTTCTATTTCATTTTTTTGTAATTTTATGACTGATATTTGTTCAAAGTTATCAAAGTATAATGGATAATAAATACATCCATTATTAGTATATTCATCATTATTATTATTATTATAATTATTATTAATTCTTGGTTTATATTCTTCATCGTCAAAATTTTCATTTCCAAGTTCCTCATCTTCATATGCATCGTTCTCTTCTTCATCTTCTTCCACTTCATCATCTAAAAATTGCATGACTCCTTCATTATTATTACCATGATGATTAAAAGATTTATTTTTATTTTTTTTTTTCAAAGGGTTCAATTTTGAGGGTGTTGCATTTTTCATACTTGAATTGACATAATCTTCATTATCGTCTTTCTGTGAATGGATATGACTTGACATAATATCATTATTATTATTTGATTCATTTAATATATCTTGATTGTTTTCATTTATTTGTAATATATTTTCTTTATTTTCTACTTCATTTAAAATTTGCATATCAAATACAGGTACCCAATCATATACTAATTGATTATTTTTTTTAAAAATAGGATATAAACCATATATATAATTAGATGTATCTTTGACATAAGGTACTCCAAAATTCGACATATTAACCCAGTTTAAGTAATGGCATGAGGGCAGAGATAAAACATCTTCATATAGTATTGTTATATGATATGTGTTATATTTATTTGGTTTTAGATTTGTAAAATTTTCATAAATTTTGTAGAGTGTACATGTATATGTATTATTTATATTTGTTGTAGTAACATTTTCATATATATATGGGCATGTAATAATAAAGAGTAAATAGTCATAAGCACATATAGCTACAGGTAATCCTTTCAATAAGATAGTATTAATAATATAACCATATGTAGAATATATACGTAAGAAGTTATTTGATGTTACTACTGCTACAAAATTATTACCATTAGCAACACCTTTAATATATTCATCTGATGGAAGATATTTATTCCATATAATATTATCTTTTAAATTATGAAAACATAAGATACTATTATTTTTATTTCCAGATTTCTCATATGGATTAGATGCTAATGCAAAACCATATGCACTTAAAGAAGCACTAGTAACATTATAAATATCAGTAATTTTTTTTTTTCCAATCTCTTCACCTCTAAATAAAAATATATATATATATGTTTTACTTCCTTCTTTTTTTTTTGTTATATGTCCAATATCGTTCCAGAACATACACCATTGATCATTAATATTTTCTGGTTCTTCACATAATCCAGGAGCAAGAACTATAAAATCATCTAAATTTATTTTAGTGTAATTTGTTATTTGTTTTTGTAAATGGTCAACTTGTTTCTTTAATTCTCTTAGTTGATCAAATTTATCTTTTACATACGTATTAAATCCAATCATACTTCTTTGATCATCATCATTATCAAATAAATAATTCCCATCTCTATCAATAACAACATCTCTATTTTTATTAATAAAATTCTGAAGATTATATTCTTTAGGGTTATATATATTTTCATCTTCTCCATATTTACTTTTATCAACTGAATGAATATTGTGTTGAATATTCATTTGATTACTTTCAAAATCATCATATATATTTGATATAACTTTGTTATGCTTTGTTTCTTTTGAGGTTTTTAGATGAGTACTTAATTTATGTAATTTTTTCATGGTACCTTCTGCACTTTCTTCGTAATTATAATTAGAAGCATCGTCTTTATCATTCTCATCATTAAAATTGTGATTTTGTCTATCATTTTTATGATGTCCATCTGGTTTATAATTATTATCGTTCTTATCCTGTATATTGTGTGTAAGGTGTTTATTATTTTCTTTGACTTTTTGTTCGTTTGCATTAATTTCCTTTTCAATATTTTTATAAGACAAGGGGAAAGATTCTTGACTTTCATCATCATCAGAAAAAATTTTTTTTTTTCTTCTTTTCATATTTGTAGAATTGAAATTATCATTATTGGATATGCTAATTCTTTTTTTTTTTTGTACACTAGCTGATGCATATTCGTTTGTAATTTTATCATTTTCTATATAATTATTATAAAAATATTGATCATTTTTATTATCAATACTGAAGCTATTAAAAATATCATCATCGTTTCTTTTACTTTTACGTTTAGTGT
>NC_031493.1:131747-149247 GCF_001602025.1 Plasmodium gaboni | reverse complement strand
TATATATATATATATATAAATATATTTTATTTTTTTTATTATATTTTTTTTTTTTACATGAACAAGTCAGCTTTGTACATGTTAACTTTTTTTATTGTTGAAAAGTATAAAAAATTGTAAAGTCATTTTTTTAAAAAGTATATATTGACTAATGTTCTTGGTTATATATTGTGTATTTATATATATATTATATTTGAAAATAATACAAAAAAAAAGAAAGTAATGTAAATTAAAAAAAAGGAAAGAATTAATTATATATTTTTATATTAAAAAATAACAAAAAAAAAAAAAAATAATAATAATAAAATAAAAAAATTATGTATATAAATTAAGACATAAGTGTGGTGAATATTATATTACATTATATTTATTTCTTTTTAACCACGACGTCTATATAATGGCATCGTCCTATTGTAAAAGTTAAGAAAAGAAAAAAATTATATAAGCATTAAAAAGTAAATGAAATAAAAACTACGTCTATTAATATATATATATATGTATTTATATACCTATTTTGTAAAGCTCCAATATTCTAATGCATATTTTCTTGATATCCTCATAATCTACATCAAATAATTTAAACCAATTGGTATTCTAAAAGCAAAAATAATAATAATAAATAAATAATAAAATATTAAACATTTGTGAATATAACACGAATACATAAATATATATATATATATATATATTGTTACATACTTTCATTAAAGGTATATTAAGTTTATAAGCAGCTAAGAATATACTTGCAACAGCTATACACCGTGGTTGATATTCACAACATAAGGTTGTTCTCATACTATAAAAAAAAATATATATATATATATATATATGTTGATCGTTATGATGGTTCATCATTTTACATATATATTAATAAAACATTATATATATATATATATATATATATATATATAGATATATTTATATGTATATATTCGTGTTATATTCAAATGAGCATGTTTTATATAAGATATTTATTAAAAATAAAAGAAATATATTATTATTTCAAAATGTGGGGTGTCATAATTGTCAGCCTTTTTTAACCTGTCATTTAAAAATCCCCAAGACATTTGTGCTAATTTTTTTGTTAAATCCTTATCAATTGTATTTAAATTGTTAAAGAGGGAATAAATATATGGTAAAAGAAATGAATGAGGATGTTGGTTTATTTTATGAACAAGAAATCCTATTTCTTTTAGTATGAGCAGTTCATATGTATAAATATCTACTTTCATATTTTTATATTCCTACAAAAATATATATATATATATATATATATATATATATATATGTATATATAATATTATTCATATATATATTATTACTTCTGATTCAATATTTATTCTGAAATGTTCCATGTTCAAGTTTTTTATATCAAAATAAAGGTGTTTACTTTTTATATGCTCATATTTACATAAAAAATGAAAAGTATTAATAATTTTGTAAATACGACAAAAATCTTCTTCCAGTTTGCACGATAAATATAATGCTGAAGGAGCAATAATCTACAAAATGAAGGATAAAACAGATATGCATATATAATAAATACATATATATATATATATATATATATATTTATTTATTTATTTATTTATTTTACATTGACGTCGAAATCGGTAAAAGACTTTTTAAAATAAAAACGATGAAACAAAACTTGGCTCGTTACAATAGTTACTGCCTTTAGTTTTAAAATAATGCCAGCTTCTTGTAATAACTGACATCCATAAATTCTCAATTTGATTTCATCACTTTTATCAATATTTTTTTCTTCACTTGGAGTTTTTTTTTTGTCAATTAAAACTATGTCATTCATCATATTTAATATGAGAATGAATTTTTTTTTTTTTCAAAATGGTTGATGGAGAATAAAATAAAGAAAAAAAGCTTCAGGAACATAATATATATATGTATATATATATATATATTTTTTGAGAATATTTATTTAAAAAAAAATTAAAAAAAACAAAACAAAACAAAACACAAAAAAAAAAAAAAAAATAAATAATAAATAATAATAAATAAATAAATAAATAAATAAATAAATAAATAAAATTAAATTAAAATTAAAATATGTAAAAAAATAAACATTCCAATAAATATATATCTATATATATGTATATATTCAAAATATTGGATTAGCATGAAAGCTATTATTTATATATAATAACATCGCATTGTTTACGTGTATTTAAATTGTAAACGAAAGCCAAACATAAAAAAAAAGAAAAAAAAAAAAAAAAAGAAAAAGTAAATAAAAAGAAATATACCTTTTTATTTTAATATAATTTGATTTTCATTTTCATTTTATTTTATTATATTTTCATTTTTATTTTGTTCGTTGAAAAGGTGTTTCATTTGGTTAAATTTTTGATTAAGTTTATCTTTAGCATTTTTTAATTCTTTAATTTTTAGAATATTATATATAGTTATAAAAAAATTATTATATTCTAATAGGTTTATAGATTTATGAGAGTGTAACGTATTGATTTGTAAGAATTTATTGTGTAAAAATTTTAGGTCCTCATATTTTATAAAACCTTGTTTTAATATATATTCATAATTAATATGAGAAAAGTGTTCATAAATAATTTCATCAATTAATTTTATTAATATTTGTATAACGACCATTTCAGAATCGATAGATAAATAATGATTCCATGAAGTTAACTGATTTATGTTTATTTTAGAAAGTTGATTAATATCATCATAAATAATTATTCTTATTGTAGCTAATAAAATAGGATCTACAATATGATTAGAACCAATATAAAGATAATTTTTTTTATTTTTTTTTCTAGAATCATGTTGTAATTTTTCATCAATAAAAAATTTATTAATACGATCTTTCATTGTAAATATATTATATTCATTAAAATATGTATTTTTTCTTAGATAATCATTAAAGATTTCTTTTTTTTTTCTTGTAATATGTGCACTTTCTAAATTTTTTGTATCAAACCTTTGATATACACTTTGATTATCATCAATAATATTTAGTTGTTTAAATAAGTTGACTTTTACTTGTTCTAAGCTATCTAACATGATTAAAGGTAGTTTATCAACTCCTAATATTTGTATAATAATTTCCCTTATAATTTTTATATCAAAATTAAAATAGACTTTCGTTTCTTTTTCTTTTTCAATAAAACCGTATTCTAATAATAAAAGATCGTTGTTAGCATTTCCATAGCTCACGGTGATTTCTTCACCTTCTTCGATGTTTTTTGAGCTTATCAAGTGAACACTTTGGATCTTATGTATAATTGAAGAGGGTATTAATAATGGGTTCATATTATTGTGATTGGTTTTATTATTATCATTGGTATTATTAGTACTAATTATATCATTATTATCATTATGATCTATATAATTTTTTTTTTTTTTTTTTTTTTCACTATAAAAAGATAAAGAATCTTCTTGATTCACCACATTTTTAACACTATCATCTATTTCTTCATTATATTGATATTGTTGTATATTTTTTAAATAATCCTCATCATGTTGACAAATTTTATTATTTACATTGTCATATGTAACAGTGAGGTCTTCTTTGTTTATTGTTGAATTATTAGAAAGACTACTATGATTGCATACATCTATAATTGGTATTAGGCACATATTTTTATTTTTGTTTTCGTTTTGTTTTTCTTTCTGTTCATATTCATTAAAATTAAAATCAGAACATTCTTTTATATATAATTCTTCAATAGTTTTTTCTTCATCTTTCATTTTTATACTACTGTTAATAATATTGTCTTTAAGTTTATAGATATTTTCATTATTTTGTGTATCGTATTTTTTTTTCATATTATTTTGCATACTATTATTTGTATCATTATTTGAGGTATATAAATTTAAAGACGATTTCATTTTTATGGCATGAGTACTAACATAAGAATAAATATGCATTACAAAATGGTAATTAAAAATATTTTCAAATGAATTAAATATAGAGTTATTATATGCTACATCATTTATTGTATTTTTAATAAGTTCTTTTAATTTTTCTAAAGATTCATTAGAATAAATATTTATATCAATATTTTCTTCACAAGATATATTATTATTATGATGATGGTTATTATCACTATTGTGATTATAAGTCTCATCAACATTTTTATTATCACCATTTTTATTATCACCATTTTTATTATCATCCTTTATATTATCATTTTCATAAAAACTTAACATTATATAGTTATATAATGTGTTAATATTTAATTTTTGTTGTTGCTTTAATGTAGGCGTTTCAAAATGATGTGTATAATTTTTTTGTTGTTGATTCGTATTTATATTAGTATTAATAATTTTATGTAGCTGAATAAAGAATTTATTATTAGTAAATAATATTTTGTGTATAATATTTTTATCAATAAAATGAAAATATGGTTCATTAAAATTTTCTTGAGATGTACACATTTTAATAAATTCATGTATCATTTGTTTTCTATAAAGTATGATATTTTTTATGTTATTATTATTAAAAAGATAAAAGGATGAATCCTTATAATATAATGGTAAGTGATTTAATTCTTCTTTGTTTACAATATATTGAATATAATGTTCATAATTTTTATAAAAAAAAAAGTTTGAATGATTTTTTAATATTTCTGATGTTTTAGATTTAATAAATGAATGTATATTATTAATAAAAGATGATGAGTTATACATTGAATCTATTTTGTTTTGTATATAGTTATTATAATTATATTTTATATATAAATCATTTATATTATATATATTAGATATATTATTTTTGTTCAGTTCATCATGTTGTTTGATATTTATATTTTCCTCTATATATATTATCTTTTCATTATTCCTTACATTTTTGTTATGATTCGACAGATGGTTAGTATCACCATTTTGATTATAATTATTTGAATGAGTTGTGTGGCAATTTTTTTTTTTTTTTTGTGTGTGGTCAATATAATATTTATGTAATAAGGTAAAAAGGGAATTATTAAAATTATATATATAAAGTAATGTGTTAATATATTTTGATATAAAATGTATGTATGTTATAATTAGTGTTAATTTAATATCCCAGTATTTTAAATATATAGAAGAGGAATTATAATATTTGATAAAATTTAAAAAAGAATTATGTTTTATATATATATCATATAATAAGATGGTGATAGAATCTAATTTATTAATTTCATCCTCTATGTTATTTTTAAAAATATATTTTAAATAATTGACCTTATAATAATTATTAAAATGGTCTACGAACATTTGTATTTCTTGTATTATATTCTCATAATTAATAATATAATTATTAGGAATACTGCAAATTTTTTGATCTCTAGGTATATACTTATTTGTGGTCATACATAATATGGAATTATTTGATAAATCATTACACATATTATTATTACTCTGAATATTATTGTGAATATCATTACGAGTTATGTCCTTTTGAGTGTGACAATTCTTTTGGTCTTCATCTTTTGTATATTTTTTTAATAAATTTGATTCAATTGGTACTTGTTCAGTATTTAAAAAATCATCTGATATTTTATTTTTTGTGAATGTATATTTTTTTCTATCTTGATAAATAAATTTAATATTTTGTAAACCTGATGGGTGTGTAGATTGTATATAATGATATAAATTATTTATAGAAAAATTATTTTTATTTTTATTTTTATTTATATTTTCGTCATTATTTATATTATTTCTTTCTTCTGGTACTTTTTCAAATGGTTGTAATTTTTTTTCTAAAAATTGTTGACTTAATATTTCTAAATGTTTTAATAAATCATTTTTATTTAATAAATATTCGTTACTATCCGTGTTATTGTTTATATGTTCTAAAAAATGTTGATTCTTAATTTTTTTGATATAACAGTTTTTTTGTTTTTTAATTTCCTTCTTATATATATTATAAACATGTTTTGAATCATATATATTATTATTATATATGTAAAACGATAAATTGTTTCTATGTTTGATATTTCTATTGTATGTCATAACATTTTCACCTGACCATATATATATTAGTAATGATAATAATATACTTCTTATGAATATGTAAAAAGCATTCTTCTGCTTAAGCATATTAATTTATAATACTCCGATGGTTCTTCAGTTAATCTACTATATAAATGAATAAATAAATATATATATATATATATATATATATATATATATATTGGCATTTTACACCTTCAAGTATATATACATATATATACACTTAATAGGGCTAAGAATATATTTATAAATATATGACCATTATATATAATATATTTTTTTTTTTTTTTTTGGTATATATATACTTGTAATCTATTACAATTTTTATAAAACATTTAAAGAGCACATATATATATATATATATATATATATATATTAAATATATTTATACATATTATTAGAAATGATAGAATTAAATAAAAAATATATTTTTGGGTTAATGATAAATAATTTGGCGATATAAAAATATGAAGATAAAGAGTACAATATTATATATATATATATATTTTTTTTTTTTTTATGAATATTATTATAGGTATACCATTAAAAAAATGAAATGTGCAAAATATCTTACATATGCATATATTTAATTATATTTTAATAGGATAAAAATATATATATATATATATATATATATATATATATATAGGCCTTTTATTTTTAATATGAAAACCATGACAGGTATTCATTTTTTATTATTATTATTTTTTTTTTTTTTTTTTTTTTTTTTTTAAATAAAACAATAAAATTGAACATACATTAATTATACTTAAAAGATATTATTTATTTTTTTTTTTTTTATTTTTTTTTAATATATTTGAGAAAATAAAAAATAAAAAAAATTGCTTAACATATATAGGATAAAATATATATACTATTTTATTTATGTATAGCAAATTATAAGTAATATTATATGTAACTTGGCCTATATATATATATATATATATATATATATATATATATATATATATTATATATATGTATATTTTTTTTTTTTTTTTTTTTGTGTAAGAATGAGCGAGAATAATTTAAGCAAAGATAATAATAAGAACAAAAGGAATGAGGCATTAGAAAATCCTGGTATGTTAGATACTTTTTTTGAAAGTATGTATGATCATATGAATCGTCTTGATCAATATCATAGTGATATGAATAGAATGATGAATTCTTTAAGAGGTTATTATATGAATAATGATTTTTTTAGATTATTTCCTAATAGAAGATCATTAGCAGATTATGATATTAATCATAATAGAAATAATGATTTATTAATATCTAAACCTTTTTCATCTATGTTTAGAAGAGATGGATATTCGAATATTCCTCCTATGGATGTTCTTGACAAAGAAAAACATCTTGAAATAAAAATGGACGTTCCAGGTTTAAATAAAGAAGATGTACAAATCAATTTAGATAATAGAAAATTAGAAATAAGTGGAGAATTTAAAAAATCTCATGAACAGAAAGATGAACAACAAAGATATTATATCAAGGAAAGATGTCAATCATCATTTTATAGATCATTTACATTACCAGAAAATGTTTTAGAAGATGATATTAAAGCTACATTCAAGGATGGAGTTCTTAAAATAGACATACCAAAAAAAGATATACCAGACAAGAAAAAAAAAAAAATAGAAATAGATTAATTTGGTAATGAAAGACAAAAAAAAAATAAAAAATAATAATAATTTAAGAGAATGGCATATATGATATTATTATCTCGAAATTTTATATATGTATGGGTTACAGTTTATATAATATTGAATCCTTAACCTTACTTGATAGGATAATATATAAATAATATATATATATATATATTATTATTATTATTATTTATTATTTTCTTTTTTATATTGTGAGAACGTTTATAAATAAAACTCAACCTGGTGAAAAAAATTTTAAGTTGGTTAAAAAAAAAAAAAAAAAAAAAAAAAAGAAAGAGAGGACTTCAATAAAATTGTACTTATATTTAAACTTATATATATTATATGTACATTGTTTTAATTCTTTTTTTTTTTTTTTTTTTTTTTTTTTTTTTTTTTATTTACAAATATAATTTAATATGAGATAAAGAATCCATATTTAATTTGTATATTATATGAAAAAAATAAAGGTAAAATATATCTTCCTTTTTTTATTTTTATTTTATTTTTTTTTTTTTTCATTCAATTATCAAACTAAATTATTTTATATAATAAAAAAATATAATTTTCTTTTATAAAAGTATTTAGCGTTAAACTTTTTTCTTTATTTTAATATATGTACTATTATATATATATATATATTTATATATATTTATATAATTATGTAAAGGCATATCTATATGTATATAATAATAATAAATCTTTCTTTTCATATGTTATGTTTTCAAAACTACTAAATAGGTTATTACATATATTATACATATATATATATATATATATATATATATATATATATATAAAGAATCATGGGGAATATAATATTTCATTTTTTTTAAAAACCAATAAATTATTATAATATTATAAAATTCATATATATATATATATATATATATATATATTTTATTATAAAAAAAGAGAAAATTAAAAATAAATAAAAAGAATTAGACAAAACTGTACTATGAAATATTAAGTTAATGAAGAGATCTTCATTTTTTTTTTCTGACAAAAGGGTAAATGAAAGTACCCTAAATAAAATAAAAAAAAATATACTATATATAAATGAATATATATATATATATATATATATATAATATTTTAAGATATATGTAAGTGTTTTATTTTATTTTATTTTATTTTATTTTTATTTTTATTTTTATTTTTATTTTTGGTTTGTCATTTGTTTAATAAATTGTTAGAAAAAAAAAAAAAAAAAATGAATGAAGAAAATGAAGTCGTAAAACTCCTTGTGAAGGTAGGAAAAAATATTAATAAAAATGAAGAACAATTAAGACCTTTTATTAAAAAAATCGTTGAGGATAATTGGTTAGATTCAATAGAAAGTTTAAAAAGTTTAACTGATGATGAATGGTTTAAATTGCAATTACCTCTTCGTCTGGTGGATGAAATAAAAAAGGAGCTACACATAAAGAAAGAAGAACATAGTAGAACATGTGATGATAAAAATAAAGATAATAATGATGACAATAATAATAATATGGAAGGAACTAATAAATATGATGAAATGCATTGTGAAAAAAACGAAATTGTGAATTGTAATAAAAAATTTAAAAAAAATCTAAAAGAAGAGAAAGAAGATGTAAATATGAAGGAAAAAATATATAGTACTAATGTGATAAAAGAAAATATAACACATAGTAATAATATAAATAATTATGCTAGCTCCGATTATGATAATAAAAGGACTTTATCAAATTACGTAGATCATAATAATAAATCATCTAAATTAATAAATGATATGAATATGTCAAGAGATAATAGTAGAGTTTATGAACATTCTGATTTGAATAAAAAAGAAGGTTTCCATTATTCTATAATAAAATGTAATAAAGATATATTAGAAAATATGATAAGTAAAGAAATAGAGGATATTAATAAGGAAGATATATTTTATCTGTCGAATGAAGATGATTATACAAATAATTATGATAATTGTAATAGTTCATATAGCTATTCAGAAGAAAAAACAAGAACAATAAACAGTATTAATGCATGTGAGAAGTTAAAAAAAATACCTATAGAAAATTTAAAAATTGTCTTACCTATACTATGCAAAATAGTAAAAAATATTTTAATTAATCCAAATATTTTAAATACAAGAATATTAAAAAGTACAAATAATATTATGAAAAATAAAATATTAATATATGAAGAGGTTAAAAATTTATTATTATCTATAGGATTTGTAAGAATATATATTTTTTATGTTATGATAAAAGTGGATACTTTATTATTATTGTGTATATATGAATCGTTAAAAAATATTTCTAAGAATATTATTAAAATTGATGATTGTTCTAATATAAATTTTGATCCTTTCAAATCTAATATTGTGTGTGTAGATACGTTGAAAAAAAAAAAAAATGTATTTCATGCCAATGATAATGTGGATATTTTATTGAAACAAAAAAAAGAACAGATGGAAAAATTAATGAACCAACCAATAGAAAAGAATCCAAAAATATACAAACAAAAAAATTATAATTATAGTCAAGACAAGAAAGAAAAGCATAAGGAACTAAAAAAAAAAAATCACAACAGTGTGTTAGATGCACAAGAAAAAGATGAAGATGATACAGAAAATGAAGAAAATGAAGAAGATTTCTCTTATATTATTTCAAATATAAAAAATTTTGGTAAAGAACAAACATTCAAATCTAAAACAAAGTTGGAATTAGAAAAAATATCAAAAGCAAAGGTTTATTCAAAAACGATTATAAAAATATTATTTCCAGATGATTACATTCTTGAATTATCCTTTTCATCTGGAACGTTATTTAGGGATGTAAATGAAGCAGTAAAAGGGGTAATTAGAAAAAAAAAATAAAATAAAAAAAATAAAAAATATATATACATATTTATCATACATATAATTTATTATATATATTATAATTTTTTTTTTTTTTTTTTTAGTTTTTAAATGATTCCATTATTTCAAAAAATTGGTTTCTTTATGAAACTCCAGGAATTCGTAAATTTGATCCTCAAAAAAGTCTTTCCTTTTATAATCTCATTCCACATGCTCTTTTAAGGTTTAAGTTGGATCATCAGGATGACAATTTTATTTTTTCAAGTTTTTTGTCTAATGAGGCGATAGAGAAATATTTAATCTCTTCATAGGAAAGAAAAATAAAATAATAATAATAATATAAAATTTTATATATTGTGTTAACATGAATATGTTGATTTTAATATGACGACACAATGGTAGTTTTTTTTTTTTTTTTTTTTTTTTATGTATATTCATATTGAATGGTATTTTCCTTATTTTTATGAATAATGTGAACCTTTTAATATGTGTGGTTTCTTTTTTTTGGCCTATTCATATATTTTTTTATATGACATGGATATATAAACATAAATATATAAATATATATATATATATATATATGTACTTATTATATGCTTTAATTTATATATAGTACATATCATATTTGTTAAAAATTTGTAGTCACTAAAAATTTTTGCTTTTTTATTTTTTAAATATAATTTTTAGCATAACAGGTATGTAATGATATAAAAAAATTAAAATGACAATTTGAAAGTTTTAAATAATATATTTTAAAGATAATTATAAAAGTGTGTATATGAGAAGACAAAAAAAATAAAAAGTATAAATGGGAAAAAATAAATAAATAAATAAATAAATAAAAATATCAAGGTATATATAATTAACAATATATATCTCTCTCTATATATATATATATATCTCTATATATATATATATATATATATATATATATATATATTTATATATATATGTTTATATTTAAAAAAATAAATAGCTGTGTGTTTGATAAGGTACTGAAATATGAATAACTTTTGCTTATCTTAAAATATCATGGAAAACAATTTTGTGAATATATTTGTTGCCGATGTGGTTTCATAATTATTTCTATACATTTGAAAATTATAATAAAAGTCTTGCATTTTTTTATTATATATATGATTATTATATAGAAATAGATTTTGAAATTCTTTTTTTGATTTTTCAAAATCATTATGATTTTTCCATTTATCTATAACAAGATAAGTATTAAAAGTCCCATCAGAATATTCATTTTTCATATTTGAGGAAAAAGTGGAATTTTTAAAAACGCTAGTTTCACAGAAGCCTTTATATTTTTTATTGATAGTAGTAAATTGATCTAAAAAATTAAGCAACTCTTTTTCATTTGAAATATTATTTTCATTACTTTCATTATTTTGATTATCTTTTTTATCATAAATGTTAATATGTCTAACTATAATAATATCATGATCATTTTTTAATCCATAAATATTTAAATTATTTTGACGATAAAGTTGGTTTATATTCCATCCAAGGGATGTGCTTAGTAATATGGAAAAAATGGAGTTGCGATATTTGCTCATCTGAAGTATATATTTTGTATTTAAAATATGAAATATGGAAGAAAATTAAAAAAAAAAAAAAAAAAAAGATTTAAGCACTTAAATGTGTAGAATATATATGTTAATAATATGTAATTTGTATGTGATATAATGGGGGATAATTCCATGTTATATATAATACATATATATATTATATTAGTTAATATTTTAATAGACCATTGATAAATATATTATGGAAATATTTAATATTTATTTAAAAAGTTTATGATTATAATATCTCATCAAATGAGAAATTCAAGGAGAAAAAAGAAAAAAAAAAGGAATCTATATAAAAATGATTTATTCTATCATTTTTTCCTGTTATTCAAAAGAAAAAAAAAAAAAAAAAAAAAAAAAAATAATTATATATATATATATATATAATATATATATATTTTTATTTATATTTCCAAATAGTTAGCTGTTCAGGTAATATATATATATATTTTTTTTTTTTTTTTTTTTTTTTTTTTTTTTTTTCAAATATACCATATTTTTATTTAAAAAAAATTATGTGGAGAATGTAATATATTTAAATAAAATAAAAAAGGTAAACTAAATATATCATTTATAAGAATTCAAAACATTATATTTTTTTCATATAATCTTATTCGAAATAAATACTTATGTCAATTTGTTTATTTTATTTTTGTTTTCTTTTTCCCCTTTACAAACATATTATTTGTGGTTTGTTTTAATTTACCTTAAAAATTTATATTCATATAAAAAATATATGTATATATTTATATATATATATATATGATAGAGCATGGAACATATTTTTCTTGTACAATATTCTACATTATAAAGAGATGGAAAATAAAGGAGAAAAAACAAAAGAAAGAGGAAAACTTCCCTTCTATATATTTTTTTTAATCAATTAATATATATATATATATATATAATATAATATAATTTTTATTTCTTAAGTATATAAAAAAATAAAAAAAAATTAAATGCTTTTAAAAATAAAAAAAGGTATAATATATATAATATATATATATATATATATTATATGTTCTTTTTTTTTTTTTTTTTTTTTTCTTTTATCTTAAAAAGGTAATTTTTCTTACATTTTTATTTTTTCCTTCTTTTCCCTCATTGAATAATAAATTTTTTTTTTTTTTTTTTTTTTCTTAATTTTTTAAACTTTTTCTCAATGATATATATATATATATATAATATATAGAATACAAAAGAAGTAAAGAAATTTTTTAAGCATGGATAATTACACACATTTCAACGTAACAAAAATATATATAATATATATATATATGTATATATTAATATACTTCTTTTTTTTTTTTTTTTTTTTTTTTTTTTTTCTATTTAATAAAAATTTATAAAATAAATAATAAAATTTATATTTATATATATAAAAATATATATATATATATATAATTTTGTAAAATTAAAAAATGGAAAACAAAATAGTATAGATTGACAAAATTGCAATGACAATTTTGTATTTTATAGAGTTACTATAACATCTATTTATACAATATATTTTATTTATATAAATATAACAAAAGTTTTATATAAAAAAAATATATATATATATATAATACATATATATATATATTTTTTTTATTCATCTATTTTTAAGTGTGTATAAATTTTTAAATGTTATATTAATTTATATATATAATAATAATATGTTATTTGAATAAATAATATTTAAAAATTTATTTACGTACACATATATATATGTATATATATATTTGTATATATATACATACATTTATTTTAAATAGTACATTTATAAAGAATAAAAATTATTTAGAAAAAGGAAAAAAAAAAAAAAAAAAAAAGAAATTAATATGATAATTAATAATTCTACAAAATATCCCTTTTTGAATATTACACAATATATATATATATATATATATATGTAGTGAATTAATATTATTATTTTTTTTTTTTTTTATATTAGAATGTTTCTAAAGAGGAAAATTATTATTATTTGTTGAAATTAAAATTATGATATTCATTACATATTACATGTCTATATGTTACACCTATGTATGTAACATATAATATATATGTTAGTTGTGATATTTCTAGATTGAGTAGTATGTTAACTTGTTTACTGTTCTATGCATAAGAAAAATAGCAGTCATGCTATAAAAAAATATAATATAATATACATACATACATATATATATATATATATTAAACCTATATATATAACTTTAATTTTTTTTTGTTTTTCAATTTGTTTATAAATGTTAAAAATAAAGATTTATTTATAAATCATTTAGTACATATTATAAGAATCATATATATATATATATTTATTTATTCATTTATATTATAATATGCATACGTCTTAATAAAAATAATTACCTAATTTATAAATTATATACATAACGTAAATATATTTATTGCTTAAATTTATTATATTGGTATTATTAATACAATTTGGCTACATAACTGTTAATATAATAGATAAATAGTGATATATAAAATATATTTTATTTTTTAATTTTTCATATATATATATATATATATATATATTATCTTTATATTTATTCATTTAATTTTGATTATATTGTATTATTTTTTATTATTTATTATTTTTTTTTTTTGTAAAATGTCTTTTGAATCGTTTGTTTTAAAAGATGAGAAGAGGACATCAAAGAAGAATTATGATTACGACGAAATAGATTTGAATGATGATGATGATGATATTATAGATAATAAAAGTTTTGATAAGAATAATTATTCTTATAATATAAAGAATCGTTTATTTAAACATTATAAAAAGGTACATGAGAATGGAGATTGTATATCAAGAAAAGAGAATTCTATGAACAGCTCTACTTTTATGAATAGAGACAAGAGTTCTATAAATGAAGAGAATGATACAAAGAATAAATTAAGATGTTCTTTATGTCATAAGAACGAATCTAAAATAAAATTAGAAGGTATAATGAATGAGAATGATTATTTAATTCAAATAAATAAATTAAGAAGGCATGTAATAATTGAGATATTTGGAGGTAAATGTTTTATTAGAGAATATTTATGTACTGAATTTTTAAGAAGAATAAAACATTGTTGTCATATAAATTATGTAAAATATAATGTAGGTTTAATAAATTATCGTGATTGTAAACAATTATTAGCTGATAATAATAATATAGCTAGTATAGAAGCTCGTTTAAATTCTATATTAGTTTCATTACCACCTCTAACTTGTGTTATATTACATTCAAGTGTTTTTTTAGTTGTAAAAGAAGATTTAATAAGAGATGATTTAATAAAAAAACTATGTTCAGTATCTAAAAAATTTATAAATTCTTATAAACCTGATATGAAAAAAGCAGAACAAAGACCATTTGAGTTTTGTGCACTAGAATGTATTTTTTCGAGTGCCTTAGAACATTTAAATGCAGAAATGAAATTATTAAATAAGGATTTTGCTGATATTAAATTTTCTTTAAAAGTAACTAAATATCAAGATATTTTAAGTAATTTACATAATTTAAAAGAACCTACAAATATACTTATCAATAAAATTAATTCTTTTATTAAAGCTTTTCATGATGTATCAGAAAATCATATAGATTTAAAAAAAATGGAATTAACAAGATGTTATTTTAATCCTAATATTAATGAGGAAGATACTAATAATAATAACAATAAAGAGCATCCTAATCAGGATTTAGAGATGTTATTTGAATATTTCGATCAAGAATTGACTCAGTTACATGATCAAGTTAAGCACTTATATGATTTAATGTTAAATCTGGAGAATAAAATTATATCAGATTTGTCATTGTCGAGAAATAATTTGATAAGAATGGATATAGTTATAAGTTTGATCAATTCGGGATTTGGTATAGGAACCCTAATAACAGGTATATTCAAAAAAAAAAAAAAAAAAAAAAAAAAAAAAAAAAAAAAAAAAAAAATATATATATATATATATATATATATATATGTGTGTGTGTGTTTATTTATTTATTTTTTATTTTTTATTTTTTTCTACTCCCCCCAATTTAGGAGTTTTTGGTATGAACTTAAAAATACGTCTGGAGGAACACGACTATGCATTTATTTACGTCACCGGCCTTGTGATTTTTTTATGTTTAATGACTGTAGTTATGTCTGTTTACTTTTTTAAGTGTATACGTCTTTAAATAAATATAATAATAGCAAGGAATGCGGACATAAAAGAAGTACTTAAAAGAGTATTCATATATTTTTATGTTTAAAATGAATAAATAATTAAAACACACAATCATTTTTTTTTTTTTAAAAATTGGATATTCCCACATTTGAATAATATATAAAAGTGTATGGGTTTAAATAAGTTATCATAATATAAGGAATAAACATAAATAAAAATATATATATATATATATATATAATATATAATGATACATTGAGCAATATTAAAAATAATGTGATATTTAAAATATTATACATATGAATAATTTTTAATTTTTTCAGTTATCTTTATTTTATTATATACAATTATATATATATATATATATATATATATATATATAATATATATATATTTTTTTTTTATTTTTTTTTTTTAATTTTGTTAATTATAAATATATAATTATATATATTATATATATACAATATATATATTATTATTATTATTATATAAGGTAAGAAAAGGTAAAATGGATCACGCTACTTTTATTATTTATACATAATATATATTTATATATGTGTGTTTATCTTCTTTATATATTTAATGTGCTAAAAGGAAAAAATAAAAATAAATATATATATATATTATATATATGTTTATATATAATGCCTTTTTTTCTTTTTAAACACTTCATACACATATATATTTAATTTTAATTTAAATTTTTTATTTTATTTTTTTTTGTTTTTATGTATTCATAAAAATTTCCCATTAGGTATAATTTTATATATATATGATTTAATATTATGTATACATAATTTTCCTTTTTTTTTTTTTTTTTTTTTTTTTTTTAATATTATACTTTATTAATGTGTTAAATTCTCTTACACTTATTATATATATATATATATTATATGTTAACACATTTTTTATTTTATTTTATTTTATTTTTTAAAGATAAATTTATTTTTATATTTTTTTTAATTGAATTATTAAAAACTTATTTTTAATAATAATTTATTTTTTCTTTTTTTAGATGATGTAGAAGAATAATGTTAATATATTATTTTTTATGATTCTTAATATTCTTATTTTTTTTTTTTTTTTGCTTTTCTTTTTAGAATACTTAAAAAATTATTAAAGCTTTAATAACATTAATGTATATCTATATCTATATATATACATATATATTGTCATAATGATTATAATACAATATGAATGTGTGTGAAAAGAAAAAAATATATATATAAATATATTAATTTTTTATATAATAGGTAGAATATTATATATATATATATATATATATATATATATATATATATATAATATAATATAATATAATATATATATGTGTATA
>NC_031493.1:120231-130231 GCF_001602025.1 Plasmodium gaboni | reverse complement strand
GCTCCAGATTATTTAAATGTTGAGGCTGGTGTAGGTGAAGCCTTGATATTAAAAACCATGTCTGAGGCATATAGTCGAACCGAGAGTAGTATAAAAAAGGATTTACAACAAATTGAAGATTTAGGTATTATAGCTGAAAATTGTTCATGTAAAATGAGAACTATATTTCCTTTACCTCGTTTAACTATTCAATCTGTTTTTAATGAATTAAAGAGTATTCCTAATCTTATTGGTTCGAACTCACAACAAAAGAAAAGAGATGTAATAAAGAAATTGTTAGTAAGTGCTAAAACGTCTGAGGCTAAATATATCGTAAGATTCTTACAACAACGTTTAAGAATAGGAGTAAATTCTGCAACGGTTGTTCAAGCATTATCTTATGCTTTTATATTGACAAGACCTAGTATACCTGATGATATAATTAAGAGAGGCAAATTAATTAACGAGAATTTAATTAATGGTAATTTATGCCATATGGATGAATTTGAAACTATTTCTAATCCGAAGAAGGATGAGTCTTTAACTCCATCATGTGATAGAAACAATATGGAAGGAGATATAAAAAAAGAACAAAATATGGGTGATGATATAAAAAAAGAACAAAATATGAATGATAATATAAGTATGAATGATAATATAAGTGTGAATGATAATATAAGTGTGAATGAGAATATGGATTCATTAATTAATCAGATACGTATGAGAAATGAAAAATTAAACAAACCGAATATTTTTTATAACATTGAAAAGGTAGGTGATACTAGACTTATTCCTACATTTTTTAAAGAATTAAAAAAGATATATTGTGAAGAAAATAATGATGTTGATATATTTGAATGCATGGAAAAATCAGTTAAGGGTGCCTTATGTGAATTACCAAATATCGAAATAATAATTCAAAATTTATTAAACGGTGATGATATGAATACTCTAAATAAAAAATGTACTGTTAAGACAGGTATTCCAGTGCAACCAATGCTGGCAAAACCAACTAAGGGTGTTCAAGAAGTGTTAGATAGATTTAATAATGTTACATTTACATGCGAATATAAATATGATGGAGAACGAGCACAAATACATTATATAGATAAGGATAATATAAAAATATTTAGCCGAAATTTAGAAACTATGACTGAAAAATATCCAGATGTTATACAAATAATAAAGGATCAAATTGTAGAGAATGCAAAGGAATGTATTATTGATAGTGAAGTTGTTGCTTATGATATTGTTAATAAGAAAATATTACCATTCCAAGTATTAACAACTAGAAAAAGAAAAGATGTAGATATAGAAAATATTAAAGTCAAAGTATGTCTTTTTCCTTTTGATTTAATCTGCTGTAATGGTGTACCAGTAATTAAAGAACCTTTAGCTGTTAGAAGGAAATTATTATATTCTTTATTAAAGTCAAAAGATGGAGTGTTATCATATGCTACACATTCTGAAATGAATAATATTGAAGATATTGATATCTTTTTACAAGATGCTATAGAAAATAATTGTGAAGGTTTAATGGTTAAAACCTTATTAGACAATGCATCATATGAACCATCTAGGAGATCATTAAACTGGTTGAAAGTTAAAAAAGATTATGTTGAAGGTCTTTCAGATTCAGTCGATTTAGTTCCTATTGCTGGTTATTATGGAAAAGGTAAAAGAAGTGGTGTATATGGAGCTTTTGTTCTAGCAGCTTATAATTCTGAGACTGAAAATTTTCAAACAGTTTGTAAGGCAGGTACAGGTTTTAGTGATGAAATATTAGGATCATTATATGAATCATTAAGTGATAAAATAATACCAAATAAAAAATCATATTATGAAGTATCTGATAAATTAAATCCTGATGTCTGGTTTGATGCTCACTATGTATGGGAAGTTAAAGCAGCAGATTTATCTTTATCACCAGTGCATACAGCTGCTATTGGTATATATGCCGATGATAAAGGTATTGGTTTAAGGTTCCCTAGATTTTTACGATTAAGAGAAGATAAAAATGCAGAACAAGCAACTACTACACAGCAAATTGTCGATTTTTATGAGGCTCAATTTAGTAATAATAAAAATAAAAATATTGATTATAATGATGATACAGAGAGTGAATAAAATATATAAATAAAAATAAAAATAAAAAAATATATATAATGATATAATGTCAAATTAATAAACAAGTGAGACCAATATTATATATTAATAATGTGTAAATTTTGTTCTGTTATTATTGTATATGCAAATCATTATGGTTATGTAACTTAATATGTAAAAATATATACTAATATGTACATATATATATATATATATATATATATATATGTATTACCAATCTTTTAATATATTATTAATATATTCCTAATTGATAATGTTATTATTCTTTTATTCTTTTATTCTTTTATTCTTTTATTCTTTTATTCTTTTATCCTTTTATCCTTTTATCCTTTTATCATATTATCCTTTTATCCTTTTATACTTTAACTTTTTTTTTTTTTTTTTTGGAATTCAAAAAAAAGTTTTGGCTTAATAAAAATAACTAATAATATTATAACATTTATATATTTTATAATTTTTTTTTTTTTTTTTATTTGTCTTAATTTATTATTTTTTTGTATAATTATATATACTAATTTTTTTTTAACTGAAAATTTTTTTTTTTTTTTTTTTTTTTGAACATCCCTCAGACGATAAAAAGAGTATAAATATAAATGTATTTGATATATTATATCTGATTTGATTTAATATTTATTTTGACTTTAAAAAATAAAATACATATATATATATATATATATAATTATATATATTATACTAGTAATTATGTATTAAAAAAAATAAAACATATATATATATAAATATATATATATATGTATATATACGAATCAACTTGATTGAATTGTATGGTAAAATAATCAATTTTTAAAATTTGAATAAAATGATTATGTATTTTTTTTTTTTTTTTTTTTTTTTTTTAAAAGGGTACGGACATTTATGAAATAAAATAAATAAAAATTAAATTATAAATTATATGAATTACTTTGAAATATATACATATATATATAATATATATTGTGATTTATATTTATATTTTTTGTTTTTTTATTTCACCATTCCTAATAAGTGTGTATAATAAAATATTTATAGGTGAATATATAATTTTCAGAATAAATATATTATTTTTAATTTTTATACTTTTTAAATTTTTTATTAAAAATATATATATATATATATATATATATATATATATATATATATATATATTAATAATATAATTTTGTGAATAGTTAATTGTATGAATATTTTAAATTATTCTTATTTATTTATATGTACATTATATATATCATTATATATATATATATATATATATATATATTTTATACTTTGTAAAAATAATAAAAAAAAAACAAAAAAAAGACAAGTACATTAATTTTTTTGAATGTATATTATAAAAAAATGTTTTAAAAAAAAATTGAATCATATCTAAAATGAATAATAGATGTGATAAATCTATATAAAATATTATATATATATATATATTTTTTAATTGTTTTTGTATGTATCCTTATATTTGTGAAATAACTTTTAGTTGTAATATATTGTAAAAAAATAAGTGAGTCTTATTAAATATATATATATATATATATATATATATATATATATGTATATATGTTTATATTTATTTATTTGTAATATATTTTATTGTTATAATATATTGATAATATGAAAAAATTAGGTGTGAATAATGTTGGAGAGAATAACCGGAATGGCGTAAAAAATAAGGATGGGACTAATAAAAAGACAATAGAAGTGAATAAGAATATGAGGAGGCTGACATTTTTAAATAACGAGAGTAGTGATAGTATAGAGGGTAATAAGAGTAAATATGATAAGAATAAAGTAAAAGAAATTAATGATGTTTTTAAGAATTGTATGGTTGCATTATCTCATAATAAGATATGTACTCGTAATGCTTTTGATATACATATTATAGAACATTTAGAAGATTTAATAAATTTAAATGATGAAGAAATACCTGAAGAATTAAATGATGAAATGATAGAAAATGGAGAGTTCAATTTATCATTTACACGTGCATCTAAAGCTATTGAAGGTGCTACAAAAGTATATGGTTATAGAGTTGAAGCTATATATGATCAGACATATAATTTTTTAACGAACATGAATTTAGCTAAACAACTTGAATTAGATAATGATACAATTGATGATAATAAGAATGGAATTGATCCTTTAAATAAAAGAATGAGAAAAAGAAAATTAACATATTTACAAGAATCTTCTACACTAGCTAAATCTTCTGATATCATTGTAGATTCCTTGTCTTTGTCTAATATATCTGTTGATACTTTTTTTTTAAAATTAAATAGTACTTATGACCATTCATGTGGTCAGAAATATTTATTACCTAATTTAAATTTAAATAATGATTTGTCTATACAATTTGATGGTGATATTGATGTGTGTGAATATAAGAAGAGAAGAAAAAATTTGGATGATACTCGGAAGGATATTAAAGAAAAAGAAAATATAATTGATAAGGATATTAATGATTATAATTGTGATACATATGATATGATTACATATAATAATAATGACTATGACAAAATTGGTGAGAAAAAAAAAAATGATGTAGAAATTTTGAAAACTTCAAATAAGGAAAATGAATCAAATACTAGAAATATGGATAGGTTTGATATGAATGAACATAAAGAATTTTTTGATATATATAAGAAGAAATTATTTTTAAATGCTGATATCTTAAAAGAAATATTATATGGTGGTCCTGATGATTTCAATAGCTTAAATATATGTCCAGAATTAGATTATTTTAAAGAAGAATTAAAAAAGCATAAATTGAAAAGAACTGATTCTAAAGATACGGATGAAGTAGATAAGGAAGATGTTGATGGTAATTTATATAATGATGATGAAATTGATATTACAGATAAGAATAATATAATAAATTTTTATGATGAGAATTTAGGATGTAATATGAGTAATAATATGCTATTAGAAAGTATATATAAAAGTGATGCTTTGAATGTGGAGAAAACAAAAATGTATGGACCGAATGGTAGTGATATGGCATATGGTAATTTGAATGAAGAGATAAAAAATAATAATATGAATAATATGAATAATTTAAATATATCTAATTGTGATAATAATGATCTATATTTAGGTGAATATCGAATGGATGATTTAAATATTGAAAATATTATGCAAGAATCTTTAGTGTTTGATAATATGAATTATTCATGTGATAAGAATATAAATTTTAATAATAATAATAATGGTTTGTTACTTCAACAAAGTAGTCATATGATGGATGGAATGGATTTACCAGAATTAATAAACAGTGAAAAGAAAGAATTATATTTAGGAAATACACAAATAAATAATGAGCATTATTTATTAAAAAATAATGATATTATAAATAAAAGAGATAGTATTATATCAGAAGTACCAGATGATGATACATTATGGAATCGAAGTGTTATGACATTTGAAAATAGAATAAATGCTATAGATATAAATAATGATTTTAATTATCATTATTATATACCTAGTAAATTAATGATGATGGGGAATTTTAGAAATTTAATAGATATTAATAAAAATGTTACAAATAATATTAATAATAATAAGTCAACTATATTACAAAGTATAATAATGCAGAAGAAAATGAAGGATGTTTTTGATGTTACTAGTATAGATTTTGAGAATCTTTATATTGAAAATAATAATATCGAATTATCTACATATGATTTATGGAAGAAAGAAAAAAAGAAATATGTTTCTAATGCATTATTCTGTATTGATCAAACATCCTATATTTTTGATACACGTGAAAATTGTGTTAACTGTGTAAATACTGTAGCAGATAAAATTATGAAGTTTTCAAAATTTTGTGTTTATCCGGATTTCATGCATGCATCTAATAAGAATAGAAATAAACACAATAATATCATCAACAATAATAATAATAATAATAATAATAATAATATGAATGTTATATTGAACGAAGTAAATGATGATAATTTTCTAAATGATATAGATCCTATAAATCAAGATGATTTTAATAATAATATTGATCATTTTGATATGGATAATATAGACGACATGAATGATGGGCATATACAGCAAGGCTTAAATGAGGCCATAGATAAATTTTATAATATGGATTTTGATAATATATGGACTCACAATGATAATGAAAATATTAGCAATATGAATAACAATAATAATTTAAATAATAGTACATATAATAATAATAATAATAATAATTTGAGTTTGTTTAAAAAACATAGTAATTTCTTTAATAATACTTTATTTCAATTTCATCATTCAAATACATTCGGTAGTGTGCCCTTTGAAAATATTTCCAAATTTGTTGATGTAGCTAAGATAAAAAATATTTTATGTGATATAGTTAAGCCGAATGAAGAAGAAGAAAAGGACAACAAAAATGACTCCATATGTGAATATCAAACGGACAAGGATAACCAAGTAAAACTAACAGAGTTTTTAGCAAATAATATATATGGATTGACAAACACATATATATATATATATATATATGTATGTATATATGTATACATTTTAAAACATATTTTTTATCATATCTTAATATTTTTGTTTTTCAGATTGTTACTTATACGGCTGAGAAAACGACGACCTTTGAAGAAATCGTCAAGAAGGTAAGACATTCTGAATAAAACAAGAATAAAAATATATATAATACTATGTGAACATATATATATATATATATATATATATGTATATTTTTATATTGTTTTATTTATAGACTACGGAAAAATTGAATGAATCAGAGGCAAGTAGCACTTCAATACACATGCTATTCGTATGTCTTTTATATACATGCAATGACCAAGGTATAAAAATTTACAAAATATTATATAGAATTATAAAAAAAAACAAAACATATATCTTATATATATATATATATATATATATATATATATATATATATATTTACTTTATAGAACTATTATTAGAAAAAATACCCAACCAAAATAATTTTTATGTTCGATATGGTTTACCTGCAGAATGTCATGTAAATCAAGATGACGTACCAATGTTAAAAAATTGAAGAACAAAAAGAAATATAGAGTAATTGAATAGAAATATTCTCATCTTATTATTTCATATTAACATGATATATTTTGATATTATACTTTTTTAATAATTTTTAATATATATGTGTAACTTATTAATATGTTCTTTACTTTGTTATATATTATTTCATTATATATATATATAGTACATATAAGGTGTAGTATATGATTGTTTTATAAATTTTGAATTGTATATGTTTTATTTTTAATAAATATTAATTATGTGCATAATAAAAAAAAAAAACTTATTAAAAGAAAAATATAATAATTATTCTTTAAATTATATATCATATTCGAAAAAATTAAAAATTTGTCTATTAAGTGTAGCTCTTTTCTTGTCCACATCGGATCCGAGTGAAAAGGAGTTAAACACTACAATGATATATATATATATATATATTTATATGTTTGTGTTTATTTTATTTTATTTTTTTTTTCTTGTTTTACTTTTTTTTTCCATAAAAGTCATTCCTTCCAAGTATGTTTGATCTACTTGATCATTGTGTTTAATTAAATAAACTCTTCTCCTTGTCTCAGCTAATAATAATAATTCTTCTAGTTTCTCGACAGGCCATTCATCCTGTGGTAGTCTTTAAAAGACAAAAAAAAAAAAAATATATATATATATATATATCAACATGGGTTTATTTGTTTATATCCATATTATTACAGTTCGCATAGTTCATTTCCTAGCTCAAAATAAAACGGAGTCAGATTTCCTACACACGCTGCAGTGGCATCTGAGAGTAGTGCTCCTGCCATGTCATAATACTCAGGGAATTTTATTTTTACTAAGCTATTTTTATATAACCTTTTTGCATAAAAATATTCGACCATAATCTCATCGCTTTCATTTATCTTAAGAAAAAAAAAAAAAAATTGAAGAATAATTAAGAGATAATCTATGTATTGATATATATATATATATATATATATATATATTTATTTATTTATTTATCACCTCATCAGTTCTATATCCATTTTTATATTCTTCAAATGCCCTTGCACACAAAAAGGACAAGCCAGGCAAAACACATAAAGGTATACATGGAACCTTCTACGCATATATATACATATATATATTTATATATATATATAAATTATATTAACATAATATATACATAACTACATATTTTATTTTTAACCACAAAATCTAGGTGCTTAAATGCACTGTCATCAAGGTAAATCAAATTTTTCAATTCCTCCAATTTTTCGTTTAAGACTATTTCATCACTCATTATATAAATAAAAAAAGGAGAATTTATAAAAATGTTATTATATATATATAAATATATGTGTATATGCTTACATTTATTTTTTTTTATTATATCCATATATATTTTTCTTTTTCTTTTTTTTTTTTTTGTCTTAATATTCTCTCTTATCAAAGACATAAAAAAAAAAAAAAAAAAAAAAAGGAAAAGATACATGTGCTTGACATATTAAATATATTTTTATATGAGGAGACTAAGTGGATCCATTTTTTTTTTTTTTTTTAATATTTAATAATATTAGAGACAACAAAACATTGAAAGAATCATAAACCAGGAGATAGAAAAAATAGAATAAAATAAAACTTTCATTTTTTTTTAAAACAAAATAAATATAATAAATTTGTAGGAACTGAAAATATGATGATGTATCATATTTTTGTAGTCTTATTAGTTTATTTAATACCATACTTTATTGATATATATATATATATATATATATATTATTATTATTTTTATCGTCTTATATTAAAAAATATATCTATATGAATATGAGAAGCTCATATTATTACAAATGATAAAAAAAAAAATATATAACAAATAATAGGTTTATATTTATTATATACAAAAAAAAAAAAAAAAAAAAAAAAAAAAACAGATACTTGAAAAGATTGAATTTGAATTATAAGTTATATTATATAATATACTTATGTAGTATATACATTACCTTTTGAATGTCAATACAAAAAAAAAAAAAGGAAAAAAATACACATATATATAAAATATATGTATAGGTCATATCCCCCTAGTGGATTAAATTTTTTTTTTTCTAATTATATATATATATATATATATATATATAAATTATAAATGAATGAAATTAAATGACATACACACCATATTATATATTATATAATTTATATTCAAATTTTTTCTTTTTATTTTTAATAGATTAAAAAAGGTTAATGTCATAACAATAATGCTCACGAAAATATATTATATTTATATTTTAAATATATAATATATATTTATATTTATTTTTTTTATGATATATATTTTGGAAATATATATAGTGTATGAATTTTATACATACACAATATCATAAGTTTAAATATATATATATTATATATATATTTTTTTTTTTTTTTGTTTTTTTTTGTTTTTTTTTTGATATATATATTATAAACTAGCATGTTTTTTAAAAGTCAAATGTTTTAAAACATTACTATGTTATATATTTAAAAGAAAAAAAAAAAAAAAAATACATATATAGTATATATATTTATTCATAGAAAAAACAATAATGAGCTCAAAAGAGTTATGACATCCCTTGTTTATTGTGTTATTTTTATTTATTATTTTTTTTTTATTTTATTTCATGTATTTTTTTGTTTTGAACACATTATATGACGTAAAAGAAAAAAAAAAATTTTTTTTTTCTATTCCTGTGAAAATTTTGTTATAAAGTGTATTTTCTTTAACCTTATATATATAAATAAATAAATAAATATATATATATATATATATAAATCTTATGATTCATATTATTGAACACCGATGAATTTACTTTTTTTCTTAATTTAGACGTAGAATATGTTAATTTTTAAATATAACTATTAATTGGTTATAAATTTATTATTATTT
>NC_031493.1:87488-119931 GCF_001602025.1 Plasmodium gaboni | reverse complement strand
TTTCAATTTTTTTTTAATCTCTTCTAATTTAAAAATAAAAAGATTTTCTAAAAAAATAAAATAATATCTCATGATCTTTTGATAGAGATCTTATAAATATAATTTATTATATTAAGATGGCTATTATATATATATATATATATATATATATATATATATATATATATATATGTGTGTGTCTATTTAATTATAAGGTTACTATGTAACATTAATTTTGTAAACAAAAAAAGAAAAAGAGTGAAAAAAAAAAAGGAAAAAAATTAAAAAAAATGATGAAGAAGAAAAGAAAGAGGCTAAGGATATAAATAGCTTATATGATATAATGAAAAACATAAATAATAATCATAATAATAATATTCATAATAATAATAATAATAATATTTTTAATAGTGTAGATTATATTTCAAAAGAATTATATCTCTTAATAAAAAACTTTATAGATGATAATAAAAATCTTTGTTCTTATTATAATAAAGAATTTATTTTAAAAAGATGGTGTTTAAAATTTTTAAAAAGATGGTGTTTAAAATTTTTATATACATTAATATATAAAATTAAAGATAATAATTTGTTTGTTGATATATTTAATATATGTTCCAAACTAATAATAAGAGAGAATGAGATGAATTGTGTGAGTTGTATTAAAATAATAAATTTAATTATTGAAGAAAATAAAAGTAATTTGAATATATTTGATATAGATACTTATATAAATGTTATATGTCTATCTATATTGAATAGTTTTTATAAAAGAATAATTTATAAAGTAAAGAAAGGAAACTATCTGAAATCTTCAATTAGTATATATAAGAAAAGAACAAGAAAAAAACAAAATAAAAAAAATATAAATAATATAAATAATATAAATAATATAAATAATAATATAATTAATTTTGAAAAAGAAAAATGTAACAGATATATTTTAAATAGTACGTATTCTATCAATGTAATTAAAGAAATAATTTCATCTGTTCTTTTTATAATAGATATAAATCCGAATGTTTTAAATAATATTAGAAAATATTTAAATATATTATGTAAAATATTATCTATAATTAATATATATGATTTTAAAATTGAATCTTCCTTTTTTATTGAGACTATTGTTGAATCGAATAATTATAATACACATAATAAAAATAATACAAGTCAAAGGAATAATAAATCCAATCTGCATATTATTAAAAACGTTTTTTATTATCAATATATAAACAAGTGTGCTACATCAGAAAATACAAAGTATAGTAAAACTAACCATTTAATTATAACTTCAAAAATAGACAACAATAAATGTTCTCATTTTATATGTGATAATAAAAGGGGTCAATCTCATATAAATAATAAGGTTCATCTTGATGGCTATGATAATACATATATGTTAAACAAAGTAGAATATTATAATAATAATAATAATAATAATAATAATGTGAATGATTGTATTTGTTGGGAGTTAAAAGATATTAATAGACAAGAAGATGATAAGAATGACAATATGAATGACAGAATAAATGATAATATGAATGACAAAATAAATGATAATATGAATGACCATATTAATAATAATATGAATGACCACATTAATTATAATATGAATGACCACATTAATAATAATATGAATGACAATATTAAGGATCATCTTAAAAATAATTCAAACGATTTAAATAATAATTCATATAGTAACAAAATATTTTATAATAATAATTTTTTTTTATATAATGAGAAATATAAATCGTATGATCTTAAAAATATTATAAATATAATATGTTGTAAAAAAAAAAAATTTTGTAAACATATTAATTATGACATGTATGACATTGATATAAAGAAACATATGGATTTATTAAATTTACAGAATGGTCTTATTTATATGATTTGTTTTTTATTAATTAAAGATAATAAAAAAAATGAATATTGTCATTATAAAGAGTTTGTAATAAAAAAAGTTATTCATCTTTTAATAAATAATAAGCATGATTATATTATTGATAAGAAAAAAGAATTTATTGAGAATATCCGTTTATTTTTACATACCATTTTTGATGAGCAAATGAAATATTATATTTCATTTTTTTTAAATCCGTTTATATATAATAAAAGGAACTATATATATATAAATAAACAAAGTTTATTAAATATAGATATATTTTCTTTAATTCATGATATGATATTATATTATAAAAATAAAAATGTTTGGAATTATCATACAATTAATATATGCATAAGTAATTTTGTAGATGTACTTATGAATAAAAAAACTAATATATATATTCAAAATATTTGTATAAATATGTTTGTATATATAATTAATATATTATTTATGATAAAGAAGAGGAGTGCAAACTTCTTCTCCTTATATTTTTATATATTCAATATTTTGATGAATAAGTGTGAGTCTTTAAAAGAAGAAATTTATAATAACATATATAAACGCATCAAAAAGGTAGGAAGAATAAGAAATATGAACAACAAAAAGAAGAAGAAGAAAAAGATGAAGAAAAAAAATACATATTATTATAATAATCATACAAAAAAAATATATATGTTTAATAATTATTATAGTGATAATACTTATGATACTAATCCATATATAAAACAGACTAAAATAAAAAAAAAAATATATAAAAATGAGCATACTATTTTTAGTAATAATATGAAGTATTTATCTCTAACACATGAGGAAAATTTTGGTTATTCAGAATATATTTTTAGTTTAAAAAAAAATAATAAAAAGTATATAAACAATAATAATAATTTTTATATTGTTAAAAAGAGAAATAATAAAAAAATATATCATAAAATTAATATGTATAATATCTATCATATGTTAATAGAATATAAATATATTTTATATGCTCTTCAGGTGTGCATTAAATATAATATATTTTATATTTATATATATTTTAATCAAGATATTATAAAGACTAATACCTCGAATGATTCATTACAACAAGGAGATGATATAAAAAATTATGTTTCAAGAAATGATAATACGACTAAAAAGCACAAAATAAAAAATGATGAAAATAAAAATTATCCTTTTAATAATACAAATTATAAATTTAATATTAAAAAGATGATGAAGAGGACTAAAAAGAATTCTGAACAGTCTCATAATACATGTAATATTACAAGAGTGCACAATAAAAATAATAATAATATACATAAAACAATTAAGAAGGCAAGAAATAGTAAGGCAAATAATATAAATACAAATCTTCAATTAATTAATAAAAATAAAAATAATAAAATTAATACAATTGATACTGTAAATAGTTCAAGTGTAGGTCTGAATTCTTATTTTCAAAATTATGAAATCAAAAATAATAATTCACAAGGTGATGAACAAATTGATGCAACATTCAACAAATCTGAAAATCCATTTTATATTTCTAATAATATATCCAGTGAAGGTTATAACTCTTTATATCAAAAAGAAAAAATAAATATACAAAATGAGAGTATTAAAAAATTCGATCATCTACATATAGATAAGGAAGAATATATGTTTAATAATAATAAGAATGAACCAAATAATATAAATAAAAATGTATGTTATAAAAAATATTTTAAGGATAAAAAAGAAGATATATATAAACCATATAACTTTTTTAATAATAGTAATAATTTTTTTATTAATAATAATTTGGTTATAAACGATTTAAATTATTATGTAAATTATTATAATAAGCAAAACGACGACAAATTAAATAATATTATAAATTCTAATGATTTAAATAATACACACTCTTCAAACATATCACCACTCTTCCTTCATTGTGATAATATTGATCCTTTTGATGATAAAGAGAAAATTTTTGATACAAAAAAAAAGAAAATACATAATGATATAAATATATATAATAATGACAAAAGAGATGAAAATAAAATAATGAAAGGAATTATATCTGACATAAGTATATGTAATAATATGAATGTAAATAATTCTGAAGATATATCTATTAATGATAATGAAAATAATATAAATAATAAATTTTTAAATGATATGAATAGTAATATTTCAATGATGCATAAATTATATGGTAAAATAGATCTACATAATGATAATAAAAATATTGAAGGAGAAAAAAAATGTATTAATGATGATGAATATTTTGAAGATATGCATAATATAAAAGATATCAATATAAATATTTCAAAGAAATTATTTCTCTTTTCTTATGATTTGAAAGATATATGGATAAAGAAAATATACAAAATGTTTTATAATATGATTATTTGTTTAATATTGTATCATCAGTCTTTTTGTTATATAACAATGAATATTTTTAGAAAGAAATATTTTAAAGATGGCAAGAATATTTGTTGTTCTAATGTGAATATAACATATGGGCCCAATAAAAGTGATCATAATAATAATAATAATAATATTAATAATAATAATAATAATAATAATGATAATCTTTTTTGTGTGAATCATAATAAAAATATTAATATGCATAATAAACATAGTATACCATTTATTGAACCAAATGATGACAACTTAAAAATTAAAAGACAAAAGATGAAAAACCAAATGAAAAGCAAATTATATGAATACTTTCACCATATTAAAGAAGAAGAAAAAATTTTATTTTATATGTGTGGAGATATAATTATATATCTAAGTCGAAATAATTTTTACGATTTTATAAATTATTCTATTGATGTTTTATACAAATTATTATTCCAATATCCGCAAATTTTTTATATCTTTCATTTGCTAGTATCTTTAAAACACACCAGTGTTATATTTTCAAAAGTATGTTTAAATTATATAATAAAAAAATTTAAAAATTATTTACATATAAAAAATAAATTGAATCCACTACTTTATTATAATGATGATGTTAGAATAAAAATGGAAGAAGATATATATAAAAATATTTTTAAATATAAATATATGTCTCCATATGAGGGCTTATTAAATACAAGTAGTTTTTCTGAGGATACAACATATAATATAATTCATTCAAATAATAAAATAAAAGATTATGATAATATTTGTTATAGGGAAAAAAAAAAAAAAAAAATTTATGATGATACATATGAAATTGATGATGTAAATGTCTTAACACATTGTAATGAGAAAAAAATAATGCTGACATATAATAATATTGAACATTTTTATTATAATAATAAAAAGACATATAAAAAAATTAATAGGAATAAAAGAATTTTGTTATTACCATTCTCAAAATATGCACACATATCAAAAAATTATTTTTATAAAAAGAAATTTAATCAATGTAATACAAATATGAAACATAGAGACAAATATATTAAAATAAATAAATCCAAAAAAAAAAATTATGAACACCCACTTTTGTGTGGTGACTATTTTGATTTTTCTATTTTTGAAGAATATATTATTAAAAAAGAAATTAAAAGAGAAAATGGAAAAGAACTTATATATCCATATAATGAATTACATAATCTTTATTTCGATCGATCATTTAATGAGGACAACTTGAAAGAACTAAAAATTAAAGATAATGAATATGTAGATAAAAAAGATAAATGGATGGATAACATGATGATTAATTTAAAAGAAATAAAAAAAAAAAGAAATAAAAATTTTTTCTTTCATGATTTATCAAAGCGTGATTTTTTGAAATCCAAAAATTTTGTCTTAAAGAAAAAAAAAAATATTCACATTAATGATTTATTTAATGATCAAGTATGTAGTTTAAATGTAGGTAATAATAAAAAAATAATAAATAATAATAAATTATCATACATAAAATTGAAGAAATATAAATTAACACATTTTTGTTCAGATGATGAATATATTAGAAATAGAAATAATAATTTAGATAATTGCTATAATAAAAAAAATAAATATATTTTTCACCCATTTTGTAAGAATTATAATGATGTTGATGAAAATATGCTTTCATATAAGTCGAATTTCTTTTATAATACTTATAATATATATTGGTCATATAACCAATTAAATATTAGAATGATTTATTTTTTTTTAAATTACATAAAATTTTATCAATATGAAAATATTAATGTTTTGAAAGAGCTAGATATTATAGGTAAAATATGTTTAGATTTAATATTAAAGGATTATAAGTGTATCGAATTAGTTAATTTATTAAAATATATATTTCAAACTATATGTTATATAAATGTTTCCATTGATTCAATGAAAAAGGAAAAAGCGATAAAAGAAGGTGATAATCACAAAATGAAACAAAAAATTATATATGGTGAATATTATAATATAAATAATACAGAATATAAGAATAAAAAATTTGAACCCTCTTTATTTGTAGAAAATTATTTGAAAAATTCAAATGATAAGAAGATCCAAGATATAAATAATACTAATAATCAAACCAACAGTGATGATATATCAAATTTGAATGATAACAATATTAATTGTGATAATTATAATAGTTTATATTATAGCAATAAAAATGTATACAGCAATATAAGCAATTCGTTCAATATTTATGGTATTAACGAAAAATTTGAACAAGAAAAATGTACTATTAAAAATGACAATTCTTTTGATACGAATAAAGAAAGTTATAACCCTAATATATGTAATGAAAAAGATATTTATTCTTATAGTAGTAATAATAATGATGATAAAAATATATTATATATGAACAAAAGCTATATAACATATTATTTCTTAAAATGGTTTGAAAATATTCATTTTGAATTACCAAAATTAGTGAGAACATTATTGTGTGAATTATGTTTACAGTTGCCAATAAATTATTTTTTAAAAGATCATTTTAATATTTATGTAAAATCTTTATTAGTTTGTTTAAAATCCAAGAACCTGCACATTATAAGTGTTGCATTAAAATGTATCGAACAAATTATGTGTGATACAAATAATAATAGTTTAAAGGGTATTATTTGTTCCTCCATATTTTTTGATAATAAAAATAAAAAGAAATCCTACATTATTACAAAATTATTGAATTTGTTGAGAAAAAATGAGAAATACTATACATCACATCAATATGATTTTAATAAAATATATTATGAAAAAAAAAATAATTTACTACAATACTTTTATCATGATAATATAATATTTGAAAAGGAAATAAATTTATTTCCATATAATTTTATACATCCATATTATGAAATTATTTTACCTGAACAAGCAAGGAAAAAAAAAAATATTTTACAAATAAATTCTGAACATGTTAATAATTTTTATAAAATTTTAAGAATATGTGAAAATTTTATTGGACAGCATGGAACTTTGAATAATAATTTTAAGGAAATGGATTATAACAATTTTGGAGGATCTATTATAAGGGTAGGATTTTTATTAAAAAAGGAAACAATTATAAATAAAGGTAATAATGAAATTGAAGATAGAAAAAGAAAAAATATCACTGATAATTATAGTGAATTTGATGGAATGAGTAAGTATGATGAGAATACAATAATAGTTGATGCAGAGAAGAAAGAAAAAACATATGCTAATGAATACATAAAAGATAATAATAATAATAATAATAATAATTATTATTATTATTATAATTATAATAATTTAAATATAAATGGTTTGAATCATAATAATATTATTAATAACAATTCATATGAATTTTATAGTACATCTAGAGATGATAAACCTACCTTTAATGATAATCATTTTGAATATACTATACAACACATGAACTTAGAAGAGACACTAAATTATTGTTATAAGATATTAAAACGTTTTATGAAGAATAATAAAAGTAAATATTTATATTATAATGACGATTATAAAATGAATATATTAAAAAATAATGGAGCTAGTTGTTTGATGAATGAAATGGTACATGAAAAGATATATAGTCCTATTAAAATAAAAAAAGCTTTACGAAATAAGAAGAATGCACCATGTATTTTTAATTTTAATAATTGTAATGTTTTAAAAAAGAGAAGGCTTAATAATGATGAGATTAATAATACGAGACAAAATAAAAAATTAAAAGATAGCACAATGAATAATAATGATAATATTAATAATAATATTAATTATGATATGTATGATGAAGGTGCAGTTCATATAGCACATGAAAATATTCTTGGAGAACAAAATTGTTGCGAAAAAGAAAGAAAAAATAATGACCAACATAGTCATAATAATAATAATAATAATAATAAGGCTTATTATAAGGATAATAAAAATATATATAATATAGACAATTCAAATAATTATTATCAAAGTAATAAAAGATTTAGTGAAAATAATAAACATAAATATTTCCATGCAAGTGATGTTTGCTTGGATTGTATTAACACAGAACAAAGAATTCATTGTTATAGAATCGTTATTTCTATATTTATTTTCATTTTAAATCATTCCAAGTGCATATCAGAATATTATAAATATATGATGAATGTGGGTTTAAAGAATGATGATTTTATAAAAAATCAAGGTGCTACTAGTAAAAAAAAACAAACAAAAAAAAAACATTCTGTACATGTTGATATGAATAAAATGAATGAAAAGGACTTTTATGAGAAGGATGATAATAATTTTATTGAATCTAAAAAGAATAAATTATTGAGTGAAGAAGATTATCAAGATGATGATGCTAATAATTCAAAAGATGGACAAAGCAATATAGGCTTAAATAATAAAATGGGAGATATTATAATATGCAGAAATAAGGAAAGGAGGAATAATAAATATATATATTCCTTTCAATCATGTTCATGTGAAAAATATATATATAAATATAACTCTCTATGTAATAACAATGAAATGGATAATATAAAAAAATTGATGTATTGCTTTCTAATTATGGTGATAGAAATTAATTATATATTAAATAAGGAAAACAAAAGATGTAAAAATGGTATAATGAGAAACAAAGATGGAGTAAATAGATTAAATAATATAAGACATGATAATAATAAATTATATGATAATAATAATAAATTATATGATAATAATAAATTATATTATAATAATAACAAATTATGTGATAATAAAAATTTATATGATAATAATAACAAATTATGTGATGATAAATCAAAAAATATAAATTCTCATTATAGTATATGTAATGATACCAATTGGGCATATAAATTAAAATATTTAGTAAAAAATATTATTAGAAGAATATCTTTGATATTAGCAAATCGTTATATACTAAGAAAGGATTTAAATTTAATATATATAAAAAATCATAAGAACGAAATTGATGTATCTCAATTTATTTTATGCATGTGTAATATAATTGAATACGATCCAATGTTTATAGAAATGAATGTAGAGTGTTTAAATATATTTGAAAAAGTTATAAAAAGTGTATTAAAAGTTCAAGCTGTAAATATTAAGAAATTTTTGAGATCTGGATTTTTTTGTGATATATGTGAATGTATATTAAATATATGTCGAAATAATAAAATGAAGAAGAAGATTTTTGGCTTATTATTATTTATAAGAGTATTAAGAATTATTCCACCTTATTGGATAGAATATAATATATATGATATGATAGATACTTTATTAAATTGTTATGAGAAGAGTAATATATTAATATATGATAAAATAATTCCACGTCTTATTGAAGAATGTTTTTGTTTATTATTATCATCTTTATTTATTGGATATGTTGGAGATATGAATATATATATTTTAAAAAACATGATGCAAAACTATGAGAATATATATTCTATGGATGAAGAGGAACATATAGAGGTTACTAAGGATAAAAATATTTGTAATACTGAGAGTAAGAATTCTTATAATAAATATAATATATGTGTAAAAAAAATTGAAGAGGATAAATTATTAATGTATGTAAAAAATAAAATAATTAGAAATATAAATTATCGAAGTGATTTATTAAATATTCATGTGAACAAAAGGTTGTTAAATAAAAATAATAATATGTATGAGTTGTGTGGCTACAAAAAGATATATTTAAAGGGTTCAAATTTTTGGTATAATAATGATGAAATATATACATGGAATATTTTAACTGGTAAAGAAAAAAATAGAAGAAATAAAAAAGAGATATTAAAAATGAATAGGGTGTTATATAATATATTAAATATGTGTATTAAGAGTTTATATAAAGACAACAACAATAATAATAATATTAATATGAATGGTGATAATATTAATAGTAATAATATTAATTATTATAACAGAGTATTCATAAAAAAGTGCTTTTTTATAATATCCAAAATATTAGGAACTAATATTAATGATTTAATTTTAATGAATAATGATATATATGGAATGAAAAATAAATTATCCTTAGAAACATTATTATTTAAATATTTTTGTATATCTAATTTTATAAAATGTTCTTTAAAATTAAAAATATCTTATTTAGATTATTTATGTATTTTTTTAAATGAAAAACCTAGTATTAAATTTGATGAGAATATTATTAGTAACATAATAGTTATTGTTCTTAATATTATTGAGCATATTGAAAAGAAGGATCAGAAGAAATATAAATATACTTATAATATTTCAATGAATAATAATAAAAGTATAAATAATAATATGAATTCATATATACAAAGTGGAAATACAAATAATTATGCTTATAATAGTATATATATAGATTTAATGTATGATAAAGAAGAAAATATAGATTACACTTATATGAAGCAGAACAAAAAAAATGATACTAATAAGAGAAATATATATCATTATACTATTAATGAAAGAAATGATGAATCACGTTTTTATAATAAGGATGATAACGATTATATAAAAAATGAGGACCTATTTGTCGGTTCTCGAGTTCCTGATCAAGATAATAATAATAATAATAATAATAATAATTTATTATCAGATAAGATGAGAAAATATAATTATAATAATGGAGATGAAAAAAATATTTCAAGTAAGGATATAATTTCATCTTTTAAAAATAAGGATGAGCAAAATGTTGTTGCTATGGATTTTAAAAATGATGAAAAAGAAAAGAAGGATGATAGAAATAGTGTAAATAATTTTAAAGATGATAAAAAAATAAATAAGTTGTCTAATTCTTATTATTCGATATATTTTGATAATAAGCTATTAGATAGTACGAGGAATATTAATTATGAAGAGATAATAAATAAAAATAAAAGTAAGGATATGTCACAAATAAAAATAACAGATATGTTTTCAAACCATAAGAATAAAACTGACGAGAATAATGACAAGATGTCGATGAATATGCTTGCTCAAAGCTATCCTGTCATTAATAAGAGGAAATATAAAAGTAGTACGTCATTAAATAATAAGCGTGGAAGGAAGGCAAAAAATAAAAATAATAATAATAATAGTGATAATAATAATAATGAGGATAATAATAATGATGATGTTGTAGAGAAAGACATAAAAAGAAGGAGAGGAAATACTACGACAAATGATAAAGATAGAAATATTATTAATGAGGATAAAGATAATTATTCTAAGAATGATTACAATACAAGAAAATTAAATATTTCTAGAGCGTCAACAGAAGGAGGATATAAAAAAAAGTCTTTCTTTAGAAATGCAATAAATAAAATTACTAATTATTTTCATTATAATTTAAAAGACAAAATAAATCTTAAAAATGACGATGATGTAAATGTAAATGTAAATGTAAATGAAAATATAAATGAAAATATAAATGAAAATATAAATGAAAATATAAATGTAGGGATAGAAAATAATTCGGACCTATCCTTACTAAATAATAATAACACTAATAATGATAAAAATTATTGTATTAATAAAAAGGTTGGAATTAATATATCTGATAATAAAATCAATCATGTAAATAATGTAAATGATCAGAATGATAACAAAAATATATGCAATAACAAATATATGAATGAAATAAAAGGTTTAAATAATCATAATAGTTTTAAAGAAAGTCAGAAAAAAATAGAAAATAATTATGATGACAGAATGAAAGATAATGTGAACGAAGAAAGTTACAATGATGATTATCAAGATGATAATTGTAAAAAAAAAAAGTTTAATGATGATGTAGATGAAGAAGAGAATGAATTAGTAGTGGAGAAAGAAAAAAATGATGATGAAGAAGATGAACATATTGTTATTGAATTTTTTTTATATTTTATCAACTTGATAAAAATATCATTTCAACATCCATTATATAGAGATCATTTATTATCAATAAATATAAAAATAAATAAAAAGAGTGTATCATTATATTATCGATGTATTGAAGTATTATTGAATTTTTTATTTAGCACACATAGTATGTTATCCAAAAAAGCTGAAGAAACGTTGAATAATATAATATATATACATGAAAAGGATAAAGAAATAATAATAAAGCCGCAAGAGAGTATGAAAATATTGAAACGTTATGATGATAATATTTATGTATTAACCAAACGAGGTAATAGAAATAATAAAAAGGTTGACTTGAGAAAAAGCGTTCCAACATATAATGTTACAAGTAAGGAATATGACATATGTGATAAGATTGACATGTGTGATAAGATTGATATGTGTGATAAGATTGATATGTGTGATAAGATTGATATGTGTGATAAGAATGACATATTTAATAAGAATGACATATTTAATAAGAATGACATATTTAATAAGAATGACAAATATGATCTGTATGATAAGAGTATATATAAAACCAACATAAGTCATAAATTTATTTATAAAAAAAAAAATAATATATCCATAGATAGAGGAATTATAAAAAATTCTCATAAAAATCCTAATTATAAAAGTATTAATATATATAAAAACAATATGAATACTACTAAATTAAATAAGAAAGATTTAAAAATATATTTAAAAGGATTGTTATGTAATTTATCTTATGTTTTAAAAAATAAATCACATATATTAAAAGGTAATTATATTATTGGTCTAAGTAAAATTTATTGCTTATTTCCAGATTTATTTTCTTCTTTTTTAATTGAAGGTTTTATAAAATATATAAAATTATTTTATGAGCGTATTGATGATAATCCGATGTGTTATAAAAATATGGAGCACATCATAATTATATTTAATAGATTTTTTGTCATTCCTAAATTATCATATGATCAATTTAAAGAAATCATTCATTTGTTATTACGTCTATATGAAAAAGACAAGAAAGGGTTCTGCAATAACAGAATTGGTGGCATAAACAATTATAATCATTTTTTAAATAATATATGGAGTGAAGAAAAGAAGATGAAAGAGAAAGATAATATTATTATAAAAGATATAGGACTTGCAAATATGACAGCGTTAGAGAATTCTTTTCTTGAAAAAGGTTTTAAATCAAATACAAAACAGTCTTTAATTACAAGTTATTTTGATATTGATAGAAAGGTTAGTAAGAATATAAAAGATGAAGAAATAAATAAGAAGAATAATATAAATATTAATAAGAAAGATAAAAATATGTTAGATACTATTGATATGTATTATAATAATGAAAAGGATATATATGAGAATAATATAAATGGTTTGAAAAGAACAAGAAAAGAAGAAAAAGATATTCTTGAGTATTATATATGTCCTAATAATAATAGTTTATGTTTAAATAATTTATATATATATAGTTTAAGTTTGTTATGTTGTAAAAATTATGAGCATTGTTATAAATATTTTCTATATCATCGTAATAATGAAAATATCTTTTCTTTATTTATATCATTATTAAATAATAAGAAAATGATAGATCTAAGAAGATATGTCTGTAAAAAGTCGCATTCGTTGATAAATATTCTATTAAGATATATATCAGAAATGGTTAGTAATAATATATATATTTTTTTTTATAATATATTTAGTATATATATAGTTAATGTGCATGATGACGATATGCGAGACATTATAGGTTATGACTACAATAAGTTTAGAGATTATATAAATAAAAAGTTTTATGATAATAGGAATAGTGAAAATAATGTGAATAATTTATATGGTGGGTTATATTTACCTATGAATGAAGATATGGGTGTGAATATAAAAAACCCTACAAATTATGATAAAAAGAAAATGGAAGAGCATATAAATGTAAATAAAAATATAAATAAAAATATAAATGAAAATATAAATGAAAATATAAATGAAAATAATAATTTACATAATAATCATAAAAAAGATATTTCTTATAATAATGTTGCTATTGCCCCTGTTAGTAAGATCCCCTTTTTTAATAACCTGAGTAATGTAATAAATATATTACATACTTTATTAAAATATAATTCTTCATTTATTTTTTTAAATTTTTATGAGGAGAGAATTAAAAAAAATAAAATATGTCTCATTGAGATCTTGTATATATGTATTTGTTTTATGATAACTGAATATATCAACTTGAAAAATAAAAACTTTTTATATTTTGTCAATGATCAGATGTGTAAAAGGTGTGTTAAGATATTTATAATATTTTTTCATTATTCAAAAGATTTAATTCACCATCTAAGGAGCAAAATTGTAAATGGCAATGATAATATAAATATTAATAATGAGGATATAAAAAATATGAATACGTTTCCTTTTAATATTAAAAATGAGAAAGAATCTATTTTTGACGATAATAAGAATAATGATGAGAATATAAAAAATAAAAAGATATTTGATAATATGGAATATAATAAAAATTTGTTTTATTTTAGAACGAATATATTTATTATATTTAATTTTATATTATGTGTAGAAAAAAAAAGTATTAATTATTCTTATTTAGAAAGATTTTTTAAAAAGCATGCTATAAAAAGTTTGCTATATAGAGAAAAGAGATATATATTTTTTAAATTAATAGAAATATTACGTATATGTAATTTGTCTGCATTTGATAGATTTTATGAAGCATCTATATCATTTTTAATTCTGCCTATGTTGAAGGAATATGTTGAATCAAGTGCAGGTTCACACTATATGAATCTGAGACAAAAGATAAGTGATAAAACAAATGATAAGATGAGTCGATTAAATAATAAACATTTTGATGAAACAAATTTTTGTGATGAAATAAATCAGACTAATGATAGTAATATTTTCATGTTTTTGAGCACCAAATTGTTTTCTCATGCTACAATAAATTGTAGTGTAAGCATAAATATGGATAGACGTATGAGTTGTAAGAGTGACATGTCGAGTCCGACAAATGAATATAATAATATGGGAGTTGGAATTTTAAATGGCATAAACGATAAATCAAATAATAATAATAATAATAATAATATTAATAGTAATATTATTAATAATAATAAAAATGTTGTAAGAACATATCAAACTAGTGATTCTCTTAATTATAAAGATATGAATTACAGGCGAAGTCTTAATAACGATAAGAAGAGTATATATACACATAATTATAATAATAAAATATATGGACCTATAAGAAATTTACTAAATTGTAGTTTCATACACAATATAAATGATATTAGTAGTGGTTTTAATAATAATATAAAGAGTTCTTATTGTTTATTTTATTTATATTATTATAAAGAGAAGAATCATTTTAAGACCTATCCGATATATAATAATAAATATAATAGTTTATTTTTATATATAGAAGAAATAATGTATGTCTTAAAATCTATATTGAATTATAGATCTAACTATAATGATATAGTTGTGAGGAAAAAATTAATTATTTGTAATATATTTATTGATATAATCAAAAAGGTTAAAAGTAAAAGGCATAGACATTTGATATTTAAATATATTGAAAGAGAGAATAATAAATATATATTATATCGTGTAGGAGATATTAAAAAATTATGTATAAAGAATATAATAAATATATATAAATATAATATTAATAAATATAATAGTAATATAATCCTAAGTATATTATATAATATATTAATAGATTCACACCATAAGGAATATATAAAACTAACAAAGCACAACATGAAAGAAATATTCAAAATGATCATAAAAAATAATAATAATAATAATAATAATAATAATATGTTGAGAAAAAAATATATGTGCATAAATTTTATAAGAAAATATTATATGAGTTATATATATCATAATAATTATATAATAAAAGATATATTATATAACACAAATAATTATAATAATAATAATTATTATTATTATATTTATTATAGTAATGGTGTTATTTATAATTATCTACCCCTTTTTAATAATAAAAAAAATGTAATTGCTCATGCAGATATAATAAAAAATTATAAAAGTATCTTTATTAATTGTATTAAGAAAGAAAAAAATATAAATAAAAAAATAGACATGATAAAAATTATATTTAAATATAAATATGACTTTTTTAATTTTTATCCTTATATTATAAATATTATATTTAATATTTTAAAGAGTAAAGATTTTTTTATATGTAATGATAAAATAAATACGTATAGTTCAAATAAAAGAATAAATTTTTTTATAAAATGTTTGAATAGTATTATTGATTTTATAAAATTCAATATGTTGGTTAATTCTGTAAATTATTTATTCTCAATAAATGATGATAATATAATTTTAAAAAAAAATATAGCATGTTGTGATAATAATGAAGAGGAATTAATCCTAATGGGTTCAGCAACAACAGAGGATATTAAATACAACCATATATATAATAAATTATGTGACAAAAAAAAAGAAACAAAGGGTGATACTGTTTGTGATGATATATATAATGGTGTATGTAATGATAATAATAATATGAACGAAAAAAAAAAGACTATGCATAATAATAAATATATTTTTGATATAAAAAATGAAGGAAAACAAGATGAAAGAAATATTAAAAATTTTGAATCAGATAGTAAGAATAATACAACATATTCTTATGACAAAAATTATAATGTGATGATAGACTTAAAAAAGAAAATATTAAACTATTATATGATAAACATAAAAAAAAAAAATAATAATAATAAAAAAAAAAATAATAATAATAATAATAATAAAAATGGTGAGTATTTTATTATATCTATTTTTAATATATTAAAAAAATATGATAATATCTATGTAGATTATGATTTGATAAGTATATTATTTAATTTTATTATATGTAGTTTAATAAAACATTCGATTGAATTTTCAACATATGGTGGAACAAATAAATGTATTTCTATTCTTATAAACTTATTAAAAGCAAATGTAAATATAAACGTTAAATATATGAATATATATGGTGTGTTAGCATGTATATTATTTCCTTTTGAGTTTATAAAAAATAATAATTTAAAAAAAAAAAAAAATAATAATAAAAAGAATAAATATTGTATCAAACAAAATATAGGTGGTTCAAGTGAATATCTAAATAAAGAAAAAGAAAAAAATAAAATGGATACTAATAAAAATAATAATATTATAAATAAGAAACATAATATATATAATTTTTATGATACTACATATATGAAAAAATCATACATGAGGAATAAAAATTTATATAGAAAGAGTAACATATATGATAGCAATATATTTATGTTGAATGATTATAGTAATAGATCATGTTTTGAATATATAAATATTTATAATTTAAATGTAATTGAATGTATAAGTAAAATATTATACATATTAATTTTATATGAGAGTAAAGAAAACATTTCTAAAAATTTACATATGATAACATGTATATTCTTTTTATTAATAAATATTAAAAGTAATATTAAAAAAAAAGAAAATGGTTTAGTCTTTAATTTATTAACTCATATGATATTAAGGCATCATTTTTTTGTGTCTAATGTAGATAATTTATTGAGTAATATAATAAAAAGAAAAAATAATATAAATGAAAATATAAATGAAAATATAAATGAAAATATAAATGAAAATATAAATGATAATATAAATGATAATATAAATGATAATAATATATGCAGTTATATATATGATAATAATATATGCAGTTATATATATGATGAGGATAAAGAAAATGTAGATGTGAATAAAAAAATAATACATTTACATAACATGTTAATTATTCTATGTATTAAAGGAATGAAAGACTATAAAAAAGAAGGAAAAAAACAAAAAAATATAATATATTGTAATGAGAACATAATGTTTACTATAAAATTAGAAACAAGTGTATCTATCTTAGAGATATTAATTCATTTGTGTAATAAAAATGAATGTGTTTATAAAGATGTAGTTATATATCTTTTATTAAAATTTATTAAGAAATTAGAGAAGCTAGCAGAATATTATTTATCATACAGATCAAAAAGAAAAAGACATAACAATATTGATAATAATATGAATTATTATGTTTATGTTCTTAAGAAATTATTATTTTTAATCCATACAAATATATATCTTCTTAGTAGAGAATATATATTAAAATTTTTTAATATACTACAAAATATTATAAAAACAGAAGGAATAAAGAAAAGACATTATAATTTTTATTTATTTATATTAAATATATTTGAATGTCACATAGTAAAAGATAATTATATAAATATAGTAAATTGTCATTATAAAAATATTTTATATAATGAAGAAAAGTTATATAATTCTTTATTATGTATATATAAAGAATTTAAAAGTAAGAATGCAATAAAGAGTCGTAATAAAAAAGTAATTCAATTATTTGATAGAATTAAGATGAATGGATATATTTATGAAAATTATATTAAATATATAAATAGAAATTATAATAACAAAAAATATTATTTACTAGATAGTTATAATAATTATAAAAAATCTTCAAATTATATTTTTTGTATGGATAGATTAATATATAAAAAGAAAAGAAGAACAATGGGCAAAATATTGAGAGATATAAAGAAGAAATATTATTTAAATGAATTTATAAAGAAAGATATAATAATTAAAAAATCTGGTTATTATAAAATATTAAATATAAATATGTTAGATAAAATGAATAAACATTTTAATAACAATGTTGATATATATAATAGTAGAGCTAAGAAAGATACTATTACTAGTCTAGATACAGATGATAGTTTGAGAAAATATATGCATGAAAAAAAAAAAAAAAAAAAAAATTGTCAACATATAAATAAAAAGGATTGTCAACAAGTGCAAACAAAATTGTATGACAATATAAAAGATAATATAAAAAATTTTAAATATATAAATGATCTACAAAATATTTACAATTATAATCATGTAATAAACCATCATGATAATTCCAAACAAAATAATAATACCTTGAAACATAATTCATCTTGTTTTCATATAAGAAATCAAAATTTTAATAAAAATTATTTTAATAAAATATTAAAAAAAGAGAGTAAAATAAAACGAATTAAAAAGTGTATGAATACATTTGAATATCTTTATGAAAAGAATATTATGGAATCTTGTTTATATGAAGAATTATTTTATGTTATTAGTAATGAAGAAAATATAAAATTAAAAAGGTATTCATATCCATATATGTGTCAAAATAATACATCTCATATTAAAAATATATTACTAACATGTGAAGAAAAAGCGGAAATATTAAAAGGATTAATTGTATTTGATTATATGAATGATTATTGTTGTTATATAAAATATTATGATATTTTATTAAGTTTTCTTAAAGAAGAAAGAAAAAGAAATATAATAAAAAAAAATAATATAGAAAATGTAATGAATAAAACAATATATATTTTATTACCAAATATTTTAAGAGGAATATTTTCATGGTTTCCATCTATTCAATATACATGCACACAAATATTTAAAAAATATTTCTTATGTAATAATAATTTATTGGGATGTATATATTTCTTATTTAATAATGAATATTATAAATATATTATAGATAAATATTTTATATCTTTATGGATCAATGTTTTATTTTCATTTTTTAAAAAAAATATGGATGTGTATGTATCAATACAGAATAAGACGCAGGAATTAATCCCACATATATGTCACAATAAAAATGGAAAAAATAAAAAATTAAATAAAAATAAATGTGCAAATGAATCATCAAAAATATATGAACCTAATCTTTATGTGAACAGAAACAAAATATTTCCTTCTAATTATGAGATAAAAAAAAAAAAATTCAATTTAAAATTTTTTTTGTGGCAAATGAAATTAAAAAAATATTGTATGGAACAGAAAATATTTATTAATAAATGTAAAGAAAAATTTGGAAAATCTAAATATATGTTTAAATCATTATTAAATATAATAAATTCATATAAAAAATATTGTAGATATGTATGGATAGAATTATTTCCTCAGCTTGTTTACTCTTTGAATAAGGAGGAAATAAAAATATTGAATATGTCTTTGATAGGATTTATAAATAATTATATACAAATATATGATACTTATAAGTTGAAAAAATGTAATATGGTTAGAAAAAACGATTTTTTAAAAGACATACCTTTTAAGAGTAATTCGTGTGATACATATAAAACATATAAAACATATAAAACATATGATACATATAATTCTTATAATTCTCATAATTCATATCAAAATGATAACAATATAAATATATTAGAAACAGTGCTAACTAGTATTCTAAAAATTAATAAGTTTATTTTTATACCTTATGAAATTATTTTTTATAGTTCCAAAAATTTGGGGACATATCAAATTTCTAGATATATATTGCAAGCATATTTATACAATATTTTAAGAAAAGAAAAAAATATTAATAAGAATAAAAAAATGATACAACAAAGTAATAATGATAACAATAAAAAGAAGAGGAACAATATATGGTTACAAAATGAGGGAGACATAAATATAAACCATGATAATAATTTTAAACAACTTGTTAATTATCTTATCGATATTAATAATGATTTGAATTCATATGATAATATATATGCATTAAGAAAATATTATATTAAAAATACACAATTAGACAAATTAATATTGAATAACCATCTTAGTGTTTATTCTAAAAATGAATGTTTATATCTGAGTCATTTTATTAATTCACAAAGTATGAAATTAACGAGAGAAGAAATTAATATATGTAAAGAAAGTTGGGTGGATAATTTAAAATATTTTAATAAAACATCTTGTATACAAAATTATATGAATATTAATAATATAAATGAAAATATGAATAACTGTTATATGATTCAAAATTATTTTAATAATACTTCATATATACAAAATAAAAGTGATGATATTTTTAATTGTAGTTATAAATATGCAAGAAATAATTACTTGAATAATTTAAATGATATATATAATTTAATAAATGATAATATATATAATTTGGATAGTCATAATATAACACACAAACAAAACCAAAACATAAACAATATAAACAATAATAATAATAATAATATTTGTAGTAATAATAATAATATTTGTAGTAATAATAATAATATTTGTAGTAATAATAATAATATTTGTAGTAATAATAATAATATTTGTAGTAATATTTCTAGTCGTGGTCATCATTATAATAACTGTGAAAATATAAAAAATCAGAAAATAAAAAAATCAATTCATGATTATTTTAAAAGTACAAACAATACAAATATAATAGATAATTCCTATAAAATGAATGAAAAAAGAAATCTCTTTGATAATAATAATAATAATTATTATAATAATAACCATTTGCATCAAACAAATAAAATACATGATCTATCTTGTTTAAATAAAATTAACGACAAATCTGAAAAAACTTTTGTGGAAAAACATAATTCAGAATATGCAATCATAAATAATATAATAAACAAGTTGTATGAAAAAGATTTTAATTTAGTAGATTATATGTATGATAAAGAAAATAACACGATGACAGAAACAAATTTCAAAGACAAAATATTTTTTGAGAAGAATCAAAAATATTCTATACATTTGAATGATACAAATAAGAACCCATTTTTAAATAATAATTTTAAGTTTAATATTAGAAAAAAACAAATTAACAACATGCAAGAAATTATAAATAATGGTATGCATAACCTAGTTTATAATGTAAAAGATTTATTAAATTGTAACAAATATGATTCATTGGATCTGTTATTTTTGCATTCACAAATATTTGAACAAGCTCATAGAAGTATAGAGATAATAAGGGATGATGTTGTTATTGAAGAAAAATATGTGAGAAAAAAAAAGAAGGAAACAAAATTATTAAGCTTATTAGATAATTTGTGTAATATATCTAAAAAACAGGAAGCTCTTTTTTTTTATGACAACGATATAGATAATTTAAAATACGTAGAAATGTGGAAAAAAACATTTTTAAAAATATATCAAATGATATCAAATAATGAAATAGAAAGGAAAAAAAACAATCAAAATTTTAATAATAATAATAATGATATTTGTGATAATCCATATTTTTATCATCCACACCTTATTAACAATTCCTATGTTAATAGATATGATCATTTTGCTCATTATGAATATTTAGAAAATGACAAAACATATATCCTAATAAATTTAATAAAGAACATGAGAGAAAAAAACCAATTGTCATATAATTATTTTGACAAAATATATGAAAGCTTTGTAAATTATAATAATAAAAAATTCTGTACTAAAAATAATTATATATATAACCTTGAGATAATAAAAATGAATTTAAGAAAATTAATAAATGGTAACAACTGTGCAGAGATAATATTAAACAATGGGCAATTTAATAATGTGAATTATAATATTGCTGAGAAATTATTAGATAGATATAGTACTATGTGTGATGAAGTCGAATTATTAAATGATAAAAAAAATAACAACAAAAAAGAGAAGAAAGTAAAAATATCACAGGAAGATAACTATTTTTATATTAAAAATATGGAACGTGAATATTTTAATATATGTATTAATTTAAAAAAATTTAAAAAAAATAAATTCCTTCTCAAAGTTATAAAAAAAATTAAGTGTTATATAAATTCATTAAATATAATCAACAATTTTAATTTTGATACTATACGAATGGTAGGTTATGAGAAATTTAGAAGTGAATTTTTTTATATAAAAGGAAAAATATTATCTAATCTCAACCAAATCATTATATTTTTATATAAAAATAATTTTATAGAAATGAATCATAAAAATACTCCTAATGCATGTACAGGTCAATGTATTCATAAGGATGTTATATTTAATCAAAACGATTATTTAAATATAAAAAAGAATGTATTTACAAAAGAAAATATTAATTCAAATAGGAATATAATTAAGAACATTTCGTGTGATGTAGAAAAATATGAACCTCCAAACAATCATATGATAGACAATATTAAGACTGAGGTAGGTAATAATAATATTAGACCCCCGAAAAAAAAAGAGAAGCTTCAAAATATTGATATAATGATAGACGAACAGAATAATGATACTAATGTTAAAAAAAAAAGAAGGTATAATAAGAAAATGTCTATTAACAAAGAAATGCAAAATGTGCAGAATAATATTGTATTATCAAATATAAATAATAGTACAGAGAAAGAAAATAATATGAAACACAATAATAATGATAATAATCCTTTAAATAACAATAATATTGAAACACCTAATGTTGAGAATAATAAATGTTGTTACATGATTGGTGCTGATAATTGTAAGAATAGTGAAAAAAAGAATGTTAAGAAAGAAAAAAAAAAAAAAATAGAAATGAAATTAAATTCTGATTATTCATGTAATTGTAATATGAAACAAATAAAACATTTTGATAGTGATTTGATTGAAGAATGTTTCCTTTCATCATTAAAAATTTATCCTTTAGAAAATAATTCATGGGTTATATGGGGAGATTATTGTAATAAATTATTCAAAGAAAGTGAAAATACTACATTTTGCTTAAGTTCGATAATTTGTTATTTAATTTATTCAAGTTTAAATATTAACAAAGGCTATTATTATATGAGTAACGTATTACATATGTTAAATTATGATACAAAAGATAATAGTATATTTCAAGTTTTTAATAAATATAATGAAAGTATATGTCCAAATATATGGCTCTTTTATTATCCCTTTTTAATAAACAATATTAACGTAAATAAAAAGAACTATTTATATTTCCATAAAATTTTTTATATATTAATGCGAAATTTTCCGCAGGATATTTTTTATGATTTTAGAACAATTCATATTTATAGAAAAAAAAAATTATATCAATTAAATGAAATAAAAAATAAAAGAGATAATAATGTGGATAAGTCTCTTTATGACACTTGTCATGATATTCTCAAAAGTAAAAATGGAATTAAATTTAAAAACGAAGAAAATAATAATAATATTAATAATAGCATATTACAGTTGAACGAAAAAAATTCTGAACGTGTTCAGAATATTTCTAGCATGTACAATTTTGAAATTGGCTGTAAAGAAAAAATGGCTAGCTCTGTAAAAATTAATTTGAACCAAGGAAAAGATAAAGACAATGTTTTGTTAGCCCTTGATAATATAAATAATAATAATAATAATAATAATAATGATAGTAATAGTAATAGTAATATTAATAGTAATAGTAATAAGAATAAGTATAATATTTATGATTATAAAAATGATGAAGATAATAATGGTTGTGCTTCTTATCAAACTAGCAATGATATAAAAAATAATAAATATACTTATCAATATGCGGATATATATATAGATGGTTTTGATCAATTAATAAGTGTATTTAAAAATAAATATTCTGAGGTTTTCTTTTCATTAGATTACATGTGTAATAAAATATTAAATTATAACAAATTCGAAGCTTTTGAAGAAACGTACCATTTTATAAATAAATTGTTTCATAATTGTATGGACATTGGCAACTCCGAAATACATATAAACGAAATTATGCACAATGTAATGAACAATGTAATGAACAATGTTTTGTATAAACGATATAAGAAAAAATTGAAAAAGAATAAAAATATGTATAATAGGAAATATAAAAATGTTGTTAAAAATATGAATAAGTTTTGGAAGGAATTTAAAAAGGATATAAAATTTTTAAAAAAAAATGGATGTATTGAAAAATTGAACACAACAAAAATGAAAAATAAAAAAAATTATATACAAAATAAAGAGATTGATAATATTAGTGTTATAAATGAATATTCAAAAAATATTTTATCAATGGATAATAATTCTCGTTTTATGTTATCATATTTTATATCCTTTTTAAAAAAATGGAAATATATGTTATCTATATATTTATCACAATTAATTGAAACACAATATTTAGAAGATTGTTCTTATACCTTATGTGATGCATTACACAAATTTGATATTCCTATTGAATTGCCAAAACAGAGATTGAAATATATTGGAGAATATTTAAATTATCATTATAATTTAAATACATTTTCTCCTTCCAAAATTATTAAGGTAAATTCTTCAGTAACATATAATATGTCAAATAATTATATTTTAAAAAAAGTTAGTTTTTTAACAAGCGATGGAAATATTTATTATTATACACAACAACCACGCAATTATGTAAGGAATAAATCTGAGCATAAATTTATGTTATTCCAAGTGTTATTAAATAATATATTCTTTAATTATTCACAAACTAAAAAGAGGGGCTTATCTTTTAAAATAAAATTTAATACACAAATACATCCATGTATTATATTAAAGGAACAACCCAAGGATGATATTACCCTACATCAAATTTATAGTGAATATATTTCTGTTATGAAAAGTGAAAAATATTCTATGGATAATATAATGTTACATCACCGAAATATGGTTCAAAGTTCTCTTCACAAGTTATTATTAAAAGAAATAGAAAATAAATTAAAATGTGAAGAAAAGAATATGCATATGTCTATTCATGATGGTGTGCAACTCAAAAATGATATTACATGTTTTACAAGAAGGGAAGATCAAGACATACATACACACAACAACAACATGATAAATAATAATGACAATAATAATAATAATAATAATTATAGTAAGGGCGAATATAATACCGTTTTGAAAATGCTCCCGTGCCAAAACGATTTAGTAGGTGAGACAAAAACCTCCAACAGAGAAAATCTTAATATTAATGCTAATATTCCTTCAAATAATAAAATAGATATATCAAATTTTGAATATTATTGTTCTTTAACATATGAAGAATTAATAAAATATTTTTGCAATGAAGAATGGTTTTATAAAATTTTGAAAAAATGTGAAAAAAAAAGCTTAAGAAAAAGTTTTAACACCATATGCAAAATGATACCCAATGATATTTTGAAAAATTATTTTTTTTCTATACATAATAATATACAAAATTATAGCATTTTCCATGATCAATTTGTGAAAAATTATTCTATATTGTGCATGTTGAATTATGTATTTTTTCAACTTAATACTAATTTAGAGAATATAGTTATATCCAAATGTTCAGGCAGATCAGCGTATTTTGAAGGAAGAGCATTATATAAAGATTTTAGCATTAAAAAAGATATAAATAGAAAAAAAATAGCATTCAGATTAACAAGAAATATAAAAGAATTTATTGGATATCAAGGATTACATGGAAGTTTTCCTTTATGTTTTTATTCATCCATTATGGCTATTAAAAAGAAAAAAATGGAAATAAAAAACTTTCTGAATCTAGCTATTTCGGATGATTTTTTTACCTTACATGTTCAGAAAAAAAATAGAAATTTCATGGAAAAAAATAAAGGTAGAATTAAATATAAATATATATACGAAAATAGAGATAAAAAAGAAAATGATAATGAAATGAATAAAGACATATTAATAAATGAATATATAAAGTGTTTACATATTGACGATATAGAAAAACGAAATATATTAAAAAATGCTGAAAATTATGTTAGTACAATATTTGGTCGTGTGCAATTTTTATATAAAAATAAATTAGAAAAAAGGAAAGCTGATAATAGATTAAAATCAAATGAAAAGTCCAACATAAATGTGTACGAATATTTTTCGGATTTACAAGACATAACATCGTTATCAGAAATGTCATCTGACAATAATAATGAATATTTAAATTATGATGAAGTTGATAAGAAGAGGGTTCAAAACGGTGGAACACGTGAATATAAAAGGAAGAAAAAAGATAATATTGTGCAACAACAAACAGTAAAAGAGGAAAAAGAAATAAATGAAAATATGGAAAATTTGCAAGATATACATATAAGAGATATGAATGAAGAAAATAATAAAATAAAAGAATGTACCAATAATATTACCAATGAGGTTGTAGTAATTAATTCGTTTAATAATAATAATAATGATAGAATTAACCAAATGATTGATATGCCAAAAAATATAGAAGGAATAAAAGAAATAAAGCATGGAGAAAATAATTCTTGTAATAATAAAGGAAAAAGGAAGTATAAGAAAAATATAACTATTGCATATAATGATATGGAACTTAAGAATGTTCATGAGTTATTAGAACAGAAGGCATTAGAAAATATAAGAAATCAAAAAAAGAATGGAAAATACATTATTGAACATGAAAAAAATGAAGAAGGAATAGAAAAGGACGAAAACATCTATAATAAATATAAGTATGTAAAAAATTATGAAAATAATAAATATAACGATGAAGAAAAAAATATGAAATATAAGAAGATAAAAAATATATCTGTAGATGATATAAATAAATCTGTAGTTGATCTTATGGAAATGTCTATGAATAAAAAGAATTTAAAAAATGCAAAAAGAACATGGTTTCCATGGTTTTAATTATAAAAATATATATATTATTTATGAATTGTAAATATATATCTGAAATTTTTAATTTTTTTTTTTTTTTTTTGAATTTACCCTTAAAAAGTCATAAATAATAAATAAATAAATATATATATATATATATATATATATATATATATTGTAACATATAGAGAACTTTAAAAAGAAAAAAAAAAAAAAAAAACTCTAAAATAATATAAAATAATATAAAAAAATAAGTAACAAAAAATATATATTCATCAATGTAATTTAAATATTATCTTTGATATATATATATATATATTTATGTATATATGTCTTTTCCTTTATGTATTATATTTTTTTGTTATCATACATAGCATAAAATAGAGAATTAAAATTTGTATCATGTTTTTTTTTTATCAACCTAGCAGAATTATATAATTTTAATAATGTTTGATTGTTTAAACAAAAAGGATTATTTAAATTTTGAATAACTTGTGTATATTTATTTTGTGCTATATATGACATATTTTTCCAATAAATAGCTTTGACATTTTGTGGGTTTATAATAAAGGCTTTTTCAGCATATATTATACATTCATTATAATTATTGATTTTATAAAATGTAATAGATAAATTAGTTATTATTTTTTCTATATATGATAGTAGTTGTGTTTGTTCAGTATGATTTTTATTTTGATAATCATTAAGTATATGTTGTAATTTTTTTTTTTCTTCAAATATTAAATTATATATTTTTGAAAATCTACATATATCAAAAGCTTTTTTATATTGAATTGAAGCAGCGTAATATAATTTGGCTTGAGTAAATTTATTGCCCATATCATTATAAATTTTAATATTTTCTATTTGTTCTGATATATTCATATTCCATGGATCTTTTTTTTTACAAATAATTTTAATAACTTTTATTTTTAATATAGTATCTTTGTTATAAAAAAAGCGATCAAAATATACATTTTTTAATTTTTTTTCAAAACGTTTAGTAGAATTATATTTTTTTTTATATTGTTCTTTATAGGGATCATTTGTCTTGTTATGATTTTTATCTTTTTTTTTTTTTTTTTTTTTTTTTTTATCTTCTTTTTGTTGAGTCATATATATTTGTAATAATTTATTATTGATAACATTTTTTGTGCTTATTGATATATTGTTTCTTTTTCTTTTTATAATTTTTCTATGAAAATGTTTAAATTTAAAATGCATGAACAAATTATGATAATAGTTGATTTTGTTATGGACATTTAATAATTTTTTAATATTTTTGATACTTTTAATTTTTTTTTCGTGTTTATTTTTTTCCATATAATATTGATGCAATTTAAAGAAGTCATTACAAAATTTGTTGACATGACTTTTTTTAAATTTTTTAATAAGATAAAAACCTTTACCTTGATTTCGGTTGGATATTAGTGATTCTATAAAATTGTTTTTATGTTTGTTATTTTGTTTGTATGTGTTACTATTTTTTTCTTTGTATGTGTTATTGATTGTTTGTATATTTTTTTCATGAGCACTATTTAGAGTGAACATATTTTTTTTTGTGTGTGCACATTGTTTCTCTTGTGTATTTATCTGATAATTCGTATTATTATTACTATTATTATTATTGTTATTATTATTATTATTATTATTATTATTATTATTATTATTATTATTATTACTATTATTATTATTATTATTATTATTACTATTATTATTATTATTATTATTATTATTATTATTATTATTATTATTATTATTATTATTATCCTTTTGATTGTTCTCTACAGTGTTTGTTATTCCTACATTTTCATATATGATATGATAAAGAAATTGGTTTTGTTGAAACATGTTTTTATTTTTTGCAATAGGTATAATAATTTGTTGTCCTTCTTTCAAATTTTGTAGAGAATGAAAAAACCATAAAGGAGATGTAAAACAAGAACCATATGAATAAATAAAATATGCTTTATTTTGTTTTATATTTTTATTATTTTTAGTATAACAAATTGGTAAGTATATATTTTCTTTTGTTGTATTATCTAAATGTGTTAAGGTCATTTTAATTATAAGTTCACATTCATTATCTATAGTTGGAATATTAAATGGTTGATGTGTTTGTATATTCTTATTTATATTATTTGTTTTATTTATATTTTTTTCATCATTTATATATAAAAGTAATTTTTCACTTATATTTATATTTATAATTGAATTAATGTTAACAATTTTGGATTTTTTATAATCTATTAATTGGATATATAATTCTTTTTTTTTTTTTTTTTTTTTTTCAATAATATTGGTATCTAAATTATTTGTATCATTATCTAGACAAGAATTCTTACTATTATTAATATGATTCATTTGAATATTATTTATTGATTGCCTATTCTCATCGCAATATTGTAGATCATTTATAATTTGATCATGTTCATGTGATATATTTTTTTTTATATTTATTAATTTATGTTGTGTTTGTATTGTATTATATAAATAATTATGTTCTTCATTTATATGATTTGTATGATTTATATGATCACATTGATTTCCTTTTAGTATAATTTTAGACATTTCTTTTTTTTTCATATGTTGTAATATTTGAAATAATCCTCTATATTTTAAATTATTTATATCAAGTATGGTGTGTATATATTCTTGTTTATTATTTTCATTTATAAAAAAATCAATGTAATCATTTTTTTTTGGAGTACATATACCCTTACCTTCATTAATAATTTCTTTTATAATTGTTTTATCATCATTTAAAATATCGACTCTTCTAAATTCTTTTAAATATATAACATACGTACACAGTTCGGTTTGTTCTAAAAATTTATATTTTAAATTATTTATATCTTCAATATTTAAAAATAAAGATGTTTCATTTTGACAGCATAATTTATCATTACTACTATTATTATTACAATTATTTGTTTGTGCATTATCATAATTTACTATTTTTATATCACAATTATTTTTGAGGTCATTCATATTTTTTATCAAGTTCGATTTAATATTTACCTGGTCAATATATTTTTCATTTCTATCTTTCTTTATTTTTTTTTTTCTGATTAATAAATTAATATCATTAGAGTTAATTTTAATTTTTTGGTATTTATTAATTGCTGGGTCCCTAGAATATTTGTCTACACATTTTTGTTTATATCTTAAGCCTTTTTTAAATTCTGCTTTAAAATTATTGGTTTTATCATATTTGTTCTTAACCTCTGAATTTTTAAAAACCTCTAAAATGCAAATAAAAAAAAAAAAAAAAAAAAAAAAAAATAATATAATATAATATAATATAATATAATATAATATAATATAATATAATATAATATAATATAATATATGTGATATGTATGGATATATATTTAAAAGATGGGCAGCAAAAAAAAGGAATATATAATAAAATATAAATAAATATATACATATATATGTTAATATTTTATTTATATTTGTTTTACTTGAAAAATTCTTGGGACCTTGTATAAGGCACACTTCATTTTCTTTCATACATTTTGCGGCAATTTCGCATATATAAGGTAACTTATCTATATAAAATATGTACATATAAATATAAATAAATAAATAAATAAATAAATATATATATATATATATATATATGTGTTTATATTATATATTTATGAATTAATCATATTAAATATCATTTATGTTATATTTTTGGCTTAACCATTTTTTCCTAAGTAAACATTTGCACTTGTTATGTTCTCTTCGCAACCTAATTCATAATATATAACTAGGATAAAAAAAAAAAAATAATAATAAAAATAAAAATAAAAAATAAAAAAAATAAAATGATTATTAAATATAAACATATATTTTTATGACAAACATTGTATTATTATTTATTTATTTTATTGATTTATTTTTTTTTTTTGTACTTTTTATTTTATGTCCATTTCCAGGACTATAATATCCCTACAAAAAAAAAAAAAAATAAACAGTAAAGAATAAATTAATACACACACACACACACATATATATATATATATATATATATATATATATATATATATATATTTATATATATCTATTTATTTATATGTCTATATATTTATATCTTTCATTTCACGTGTAATACTTACATTTCCCAACTGTTTAATAATTTTAAAGCAAAAGGTGTCTTCACTTATGGCATATATATCATTCAAATATTCACAAGGAGCTTCATCATCACTATCAATATTATAAGCTAATATAAAATATAACATATATATATATTATATATATATATATATAATATATTTGTGTGTATATTTTTTTATTCTTAATTTTTCAATTCTTTATTTACTTGGAGCTTCAGAATCAGTAATAATTTCTTTCATATTCATGGATTAATTTTTTTTTTTTTTTTTCTTATATATATATATTTCTTTTAGAAAAAATAAGAAAAAAGATATTATTAAAATAAGAGAAGCATTTTGTTCAGATTGACCAAAAAAAAAAAAAAAAAAAAAAAAAAAAAATATAAATAAATAAATCATACACACATATATAATATATATATATATATATATTATATGTGTACTTGATTATTTTACGTGTGCTCGTATTTTTACTTTTACTATAATTATTTTTGTTTTAATTAAATCTTATATGGCTTAAATGAGTTTTTATATAATAAACAGAAAAAAAAAAAATAAATAAATAAAATAAGTAATAAAACATAGAACTTAAAAAATTAATAATATATATATATAATATATATTAATATATATATTATAATAAAATAAAAAGCATAATTATATATTATGTGCACAAAAAAAAAAAGAAAATATTTTTGCAGTTCAGCAAAATTTCCTATATAACGATTTTTTTAAATATATAAATATTATATATATATATATATATATATATATATATATATATATATATATGTGTAATATTTTAATTTAATTTATGAAATGGAAATTTAAAAAATATTTATCATAAATATATTATATATATATATAT
>NC_031493.1:52885-87388 GCF_001602025.1 Plasmodium gaboni | reverse complement strand
ATTTATATATTATAATATTTATATTATATGTACATAATATAGACTTAATATTATTCAAAAAAGAAAAAAATATATACATACATATAATATATATTTAATATATATATATATATAATATATTTTATATATATATATTTTTTTTTTCCTAGTATTTTGTTTAAAAAAAAAAAAAAAAAATGTATTTATTTATATAATAATATTATATATATAAATAATAGTTATGTATAGATTTTTATATTATTATAAGCATATAAATTAATAAATATATAAATATACATAATAAAAATAATAATAATTATTATTATTATTAATAATTTTATTTTATTATTTTTTTTTTTTATTTTTTTTTTTGTTTTAATTCTTCATTTTATAATATTTTATTACATAGGATTATTATTAAATATGTTTAAATATTTTTTATATGTTGTCCACTTTATTGTATCTCAAGGAGTTTCTTCAAAACTTTAAATATATATATATATATATATATATATATATAATATATGAAAAATAATTTTTTTTTTTTTTTATTTATATATAATTATAATAATAATATTTATTAATTTTTCACTTTTATATTTATTTTGTTTAATTTATATATATATTTTTATTTTTTTTGTTATTTTGAATAAAGGTATTTAATTATCATATATATATATATATTTTTCCATATTTTTATATGTGTATGTTACTATTTAAATATTTTCATTTTATTTAAGAAAGAAATAAAAAAAAAAATTAAAATATAAATACTATGTATATATTTATTTATATCATATAAAATATAGAATTAAGACTACGTCGTATATATTATATATATATAAAATATCTAGATGGTGTTTATATAAATATATATATATATTTTTGTATAGTTTATATATATATAAGAAAAATCATTTAGTAGTATATATATTATTATGTTAGTTTATCTACTTATATTTTATTTTATATTATTTAGAAAAAAATAAAAAAAGAGAAGATACATATATATATGTATATATTTATATATTTATATGTTTGTATCTCTTAATTTTTGAATTTAGTTATGTTTTTCAAATTAGCTGAAAATTTTTATATTTTGTGTTTTTTTTATAAAAATAAATTAAAATGTGTATACAATTAAATAAATAAGTAAATATATATATATATATATATATATATATATATATATATATATATATATATATATTATATAATAGATTTATTCATTCATGTACTTATTTATTTTATTTATGCCGAAAATTAGACAATTTTTTTTTTTTTTTTTTTTATATAGAATTAGTATGATTTTTTGTTAGTATATTTTTTATATGCTTTAATATAATTTTATGGTACTAATATATGTATTTTTATATAAATATATATAAATATATATATATTTATTTATTTATTTATTTTTATTTTTTTTCGTTAAGGACGAAATGATTTATAAAGAGAACAGAATTTTGTGAAAAAATATAATATATATATATATTATTTGATATATATATTTTTTACACATAACAATATTTATATGAGAATGAAAAAATGACTTATGTTGAGACGAGTAGCTTATATTATGGAAATGAAAAAAAGGAAGGTAATATAAAAGAGAATAGAAGAATATGGCGAGTTAGTTTAATTAAAATAATATTGATTGTATTATTTTTGTGTTTATTTAAAAAGAATGATGTTAGTTTATTGAAGGAAAAATATTTTTATGAATATAATAATAATGATGAAACAAAATGGATAGCTGCTCTTTTTAGTATTAATAATTTTGTTAAAGAAAAATGTGGGAGTTATATATATATGTATATTTTTAATATGAAAAAAGATGGAATTTTAAATATAGAAAATAATTTTTTAGATACATATCATAATAATAATAATTATTATAATCATGACACGTGTTATATATGTAATAAAATTAATTATATGAAAATAAATAATTTATATATCTTTGGTGCTATGTCCTCAAATGTTAGAAATATAAAAGATGTTGATAATTCTTTTAGTGAAAAAAAAAGATATAGAATATTACAAGAAATAAAAAGAAAGGATGCGAGAGGAAAAAGAGAAGATAAAGAGAGAAATGAATCATATAGTGACAATTCAGATAATTCTGATAATTCTGATAATTCTGATGATTATGATGATTATGACGAATTGGACGAATTTGACGATTCAGATGATGGTAATAAAAACCAGATGCCAACAGCTTCTAACGAAGTTTCTGAAGGTATAATATTTTTTTGTTTTATCTTCATATCAGCTACTATGTTACAATTTATATTATCAAAAATTCATAAATTTAATATCCCAGTATCAGTTATATGGTTTTTATATGGAATGATTACTTATGTGATAGCTAAAAATTTCAATATGTTTGAAGAGAATACATTACATAAATCTATAATTAATGCTAGAAATATTGATTCTTCTGTTTTATATTTTGTTCTTTTACCAATATTATTATATGAAGCTACTCAAGATATAAATTATTATGCATTTAAAAATTTTTTATATGGAGGAATAGGTTTAGCAGTTGTTGGTGTAGGTTTACAAGTAGGTATATTAGGTATATTATTTTATTATTCTTTTATGTATAGACAAGAACAGAGTCCTTTATCTAGTAGTTTTTTATTAGCATCTATATTATCTTCGACCGATCCTGTAGCAGTGTTATCTATATTAGGTGTTGTAGATGCCCCGTCAAAAATAAGTTCTATGTTTCATGTAGAATCTTTAATAAATGACGGTAGTTCCGTGTTATTATTTCAATTTTTTTTTTATTTAACTATAGGATATAAAGCGAATACATCTCAGTATGCTGTGTTGTTTGTGAAATTATTATTTTTAAGTCCTGTTTTTGGTATTGGTATGGCTATGATTACATTTGCTTGGATAAATTTATATAGAAAACATTATTATAATCAATGTTTGGCAACCATAACAATGTGTTATTTGTGTTATTTTGTATCTGAATATTATTTGAATTTATCAGGTCCATTATCAATTGTATGTTATGGTTTATTTATTAATGCATATGGTCATATAGCTTTAGATGAGATAGCTCAAAGAAAACATAAAGAAATTGTAGAATTATTAGCATTAATGGGTAATTCTAGTATTTTTATTATATCTGGTATTATATCTTTTGGAATGATGGAGAATGTATTTAAAGATAATTTATATTTTTTTTTATATATTGCTTTGACATATGTATATTTATTAATAGCACGTACTGTTATGATATTAATATTTACACCATTTCTTTCAAAAATAGGATATGAAGTGAATTGTAAAGAAATTATGTTATTAATATGGGGTGGTTTAAGAGGTGGTATTGTGTTAGTATTAGGATTACGTATAGAAGCAGAGAATAAAATAAATGAAAAACTAACAAAAGAGTTAGCTTATTATATAAGTGGTAGTGTATTATTAATACTAACAATTCAAGGTTTAACATTTGAATGGTTATATAGATTTTTAAATATATATCCTCCTAATCCTTTTCGTATTGTATATTTAGAAAAGGTATTAAAAATGATAGATTATAATTTTTATATAAGAAAAAAGAATTTAAAAAATTATTGGCTATTTAAAGGAACAAATATTTTACATTTCTCTAGTAAAATAGTACCTGAGCTATATTGGAGGAAGATGAATAAATATGGTGAGTTTGATTTAAGATTACCTGATATATATACATGTCTTCAGGATATACGTACATGTGACATATCTTTCTGGGAGCGAGGTTATGACTCTCAGACTGTTATAGAGAGTTTTGATGATTATTCATCTAATGAAAAAAAAACCAGGAAAAATAATAAAGCTGAAAAGAGTGCAATATTGAATTGTGATATGAAGGGTAGGATCATGAATGAAGCTAATGAGAGCAATGAAAATTATATTGTATGTCAAAAGGATGGATTCAAAAATAAGAGAGGTAATAGTACAAAAAATGAAAGAAATGAAAGAAATGAAAAAAATGAAAGAAATGAAAAAAATGAAAGAAATGAAAGAAATGATGAAAAAAATGAAAAAAATGAAAAAAATGAAAAAAATGAAAAAAATGATGAAAAAAATAAACAAAATGATGAAAAAAATAAACAAAATGATGATAATAATAATAATATATATATCCATACACATAACAATACAAATCTTAGTAAATTACATTATGATGAATATTATAAGAAAGGAAAAAATTTTGAAGATAATGAAAGTATCAATTTAAGTGCTAAAAAAAGTGTATATGAAAATTTGAGAGATAAAAGTAATTATCTTAATGACTTAACAGCAAATGAAGATACTAGTGATGTATATAGTTATTTAAATAAAAATACATATAATAATATGAGTAATATATATGGTGGTTATAATTATTATAATAATATAAATAATATAAATAATAATAATAATAATAATAATAGATATAGAAGTTTAAATTTTATTAGTAGAAAGCTTAGTGTTGAAAATACCTATAAAGGAGAAATGAGAATTAATGTAATAAGAAATAATGATAATTATTATAGTAGTTATGATGATGAAGATCATAATTATAATAATCTCAATAGATCTTTATCATCTAAAAATTTCGATCATTTCAGCAATAATCTAAATGAATTTACAGATAATGGATCATCATGCTCTGATAAAGCATTAGATCATATAAAAATAAAAAACTTGAATGCATTTAATTTTGATAAAATAGCTGTAAAGGACTATGACAAATTAATTAAAAAAATGAATTATAGAGAATTTAAAAGAGCAAGAACAGAGAAAGAAGAAAATTTTAATGTTATAGATAATATTGTTAATAGTAATAAAGAAACATTTAATCCGAAATATAATCTTAGATTAATTGAACATGCAACACATTTGCCAAAGACCTTAAGTGATAATTTATTAATTAAAAGTAGTATGGAACAGGAAGATCCATATAGTAAAGATCAAAAAAAAAAAAAAAAAAAAAAAATAATAAATAAAAATTATGATCCAGATGATAGAGATAAAAAGAAAAATTTCTTATCATTTAGAGTAGATGATAGTGAAGACGATGAACATATTGATAATAATAATCCTGATAGTAGCGAAGAAGAAGATTTTAAAAAAAATAAAGAAAAAAGTATAAAAAAAAAAAATAATAATAATAACAAAATACATAACAATGATTGTAGTGATAATGATGCAGATGTAGAAGAAGTCGAAGTAGAATCAGATGATATAAGTAATATAAATTATGGTAATAAAACTAAAGAAGATGTAAACTTATTAAATGAATATAAAGATATAAAGAAAAAAATTGATGATAAAAGTGATTATTATGATTCAAAAGAAATTTTAAATTTAGATGAAACAAATAAAGAGTTAATTATGAGCGATAATTTTATAGTTAAAATTCCTATTGATATATCTAATGATGATAGAGATATGATAAAAAAAAAAATCAATACAAATGAAAATACAAACACAATCTCGGTTGATGTTCTTTATAATGATGACAATAAAAATATAAGTAATGACAATAAAAATATAAGTAATGACAATTGTGATAAATGTGATGATATTAATAATAATAGTAGTCATTATAATAAAGAAAAGGAAGCTAATTTCAATGAATATTTAACATATCAAAATTTATTTGCTCTACAGAATGAAGATAATAATATTATAAATTTTTTTAATAATGATAAAAAATATAATTCAAAAAAAAGTTCAAAAAAACATTCTTCATATTGGAATATTTCAACTAAGGCAACAAATGGAAAGAGTCCTGTTTTATTAAATAATGAAATGGATAAAAAGAAAAAGAGAAGTTTAAAATTATTTAATAGAATTAATAATAAATCTTCTTGTAGTGCATGTTCAGGGGGTTTCAATTTTGGTCAGTGCACTTCAAAACCAAAAAAATGTGAGCATTATCATGAGCATGTTCATAAATATCATACTGATAATAAAAAAAAAAAAAAAAAAAAAAATATATATGATAAAAAAAATATGAAAAAACAAGCATATAATGAAAACTCCTATTCTAGTAGTAATAACATAAGAAAGGATGAAAATGAAAATGAAAATGAAAATGAAAATAGAAAAGACAATTTTGAATTTGAAAATGAAAATTGTAGTTTACCACGAAATAATACAGCTGATTTTACTGCACATAGATATGATACTGATCAAACTATAAATTTTGAATGTATTGAAGAAATGTGTCAAAAAAAACATGGAGGTATACCTTTTTATAGTTTTTTGAAGAAACCGAAAATAAGAATAAAAAATAAATTATTTAATGAATTGAGAAGAGCTAGAAGTCATGAGAGTTATGTTAATAAAGAAAAAGCTAATAAGAAACGAGATTATATTAATTATAATACAATGAAAAAAAGAATGATAAGAAAAGAAAGAGAAGGAGAATTATATATTATGATATTTAATACATGTAGAGAATTATATAAAAAATTATATGTAAATGGTTTTATATCTGGTGAATGTTTATTAACACTTACATCTATTCTAGATTTATCAGCTGATTTTGCTATTAAAAAAGTTAGAATGAATCCTATAAAAGCATGGGCAGATGCATTTGATAAAGGAAGAAAACATAAAAGAAGAAGTACAAGAAGAAATAGTATAGATCATAGAAATGGATTTGAATATGAATTCCATATATTATTATCAAAATTAAAAATTAACAAAAAAAATTTCTTTTTCTTTTCTCCTAAGGTTATTAATATTTTCCTTGTATATGAACACTGTATGAAAGATTTACAAATTATTTTGTCATATGTTGATGTTCATCAGTGCACATTAGATAAGGGCGGTATCACAATGAAACTATTACTAGGAAAGAATTTACTTAGAAGTTATTATAGAAATATAGAGCTAGCCAAAAATCTAATTCCTCATCTTGTTAGGAAATATAAAGACGTTGTAAAATATTGCCTTATCAAAATAGGAACAGATATGTTATTACACTTGAAAAAAACAGTAAGTAAAAAATAAACACAAATGTGTAAATATTATATGTATATGTATATATGTGTGTATATATTTATATATATGTATATGTATATATTCATTTATTTATTATTATTTCCATTTTATAGATTGTAAATGAACAGGCAGCCAACGGACTACTCTTATCACAAGATAATGAAAAACTCAATGGAATTTTTGATGAGCAACAAGTCAAGATTAATAGATATAGACCTTACTTGCATTATTTTTTAAAAAAAAATATTCTGAAAAGGTTTATAAAATGAACAATTATATAAATATATATAAATATATATATATATATATTTATATATATATATTTATATAATTGTTTTATTTTTTTTATTCCCGTTCGTCATTTTTAATCATATGCATATACTATATATTCCGACTTTATATATTTTTTTTTTTTACATTATTTTTAATATATTTATATTTTTTATATATTCAAATGTGTTATATATAGTAAGAATTTATATATATACACATGTTAATATTTTTATTTATTAAAATATATATAAATTTTTAAGATTTATTTTTTTATTTTATAATCAATAAAATAATATACAAAGAAAAAAAAAAAAAAAAAAAACAACTTACATATTCAAATATCACTTATATAAATTGCATAAAAAATATATAATATATATATATAAAATATTACAATTATATTAAAAATTATATTTGTTTGATGGTTAAAAAATGTAGGTATATTATATATTCAGGGTTGTTTTATTTTATTTCTCAAATTGTAAATAAGGAAAATAATAATATATATATTAAAATATAATGGATGGTGGTAAAATAAAAAAAAAAAAGGATTTACTCAAAAAAGTAATTTAATAAATATAAGAACTATTAAAGGATATTTAAAAATAGCTATATATAATATATATATATATTATTTTCTCAAAAATATATTTACCATTTTTATTTTATATTGAGACCCTTTCACTTCTTAATTTATCTAATGAAAAAATATAAAGAGAAGTGAATTTATTATTTAAGTGGAAAAAAAAAAAAAAATTTTAATTTCTTTTAAAAATATAAAAAATATATTAAATGATACTAAGATAATTTTTTATATATTACATATATTTTTTTTTATAAGAATAGAGAAATATATAGAAACTTTTGATGTATATTAAAAAAAAATAATAATAATAAAATAAATAAATAAATAAATAAATAAATAAATAAATAATTCATTATATAATAATAATATATATATGATATGATTAAAATATATCCATTTAACTTTGTATCATTATGTTAATTGATATATTTTATATTTGAGTATAAATTTTTTTAACAAATATATATTAATAAATAAAATAAAAAAAAAAAAAAAAAAAAAAAAAACCCTCTTTAATGCATATATTATACATATATATAATATTATATATACATATATAATATATATATATATAATATTATTTTATATATATTATATTATTTTTTATATATATTAAAAAAATAAGGCTTTTTTTTATATATCTTAGAAAAAATATATATTATATATATTTTATTTTAAATTTTTATTTTGAAATATAAAATAAATATTATAATATTTTATACAAGTATTTATATATTTAATATATATATTTATTATATTTATAAAATATTTATTGATTTGTGGTTAATTTATGTTTATATTTATTTAATAAAATGATAATAATATTTATAATATAAAAGCTTATTTTATTATTATTATATATATATATATATATATATATATATAATATAATATAATATTAGAAGAATTATATAGTTATAAAATATATAATATATATATAATATATTTTATCATATATATATATTTATATATATCCTTTTATATATAAAGAAATAAAATGAAAATACATTTATCATCTGATGAAGTAAATTTATTGGTATATAGATACTTAGTAGAAAACGGATTTGTTCATACTTCTTTTTCTTTTTTCAATGAAGGAAATATTTCTAAGAATCCTTATTACATGAGCCATGGAGATAAATTACCTAGTGGCGCTTTAGTTTCTTTCTTACAGAAGGCTTTAATATTTATTTATATAGAATATCATACAGATCATAATGATGGTAAGAAAATAAGTTGTGAAGAACCTTTTTCATTTTTTAGAAGACATGATTGTTGGAATAATGAATATAACTGTTTACATCAACAAGAGAGAAAAAAGAAAAAAGAAAGAGAAGGTGACGATGAAAATATTAATGACGATATGAATGACAAGATGGATGATATGATGGATGATAAAAGGGATGATAAAAAGTATGACCGTATGAATGATGATAGTGTGAATAATCTTACAAATAATAATATAAATGATTATAATAAAAATATATTATTAAATAATAACAATAATAATGACAATATGAATAATAATATAAATAATAATTATGATAATAACGAACAGGATGATAATATGTTCAAACGGCATACACAACTAAGTGATGTAAATGAAACTAAAAAAGAAAATTTTAATAACAATATTGATGATAACCATCATAATAATGATAATGAGAAATCATCACCTAACCATTTTAATATTATCAATACAAATGATATAAATTCTGATAATAAAGAAGAAAATAAAGTTATAAAACATAAAAATAATATTTATAGAAATAGCTTTTCTAATTTCGCTAGCTTTAATTATAATGATAGTAATATGTCATTTAAAGACATCAAAAGAAACTATGCTAGTATATTTGCCCAGGTCAAGACTCCAAGAAGAAATGCTTCAAATAATAAAAAGAAAAAAACAAATAATAAAAGTAAAGATGATACTGCAGAAAATAAACAAAACATAGACAATCCAAATGGTAATAATAATAATAATAATAATAATGATGATGATAATAATAATATTGATAATAATTATTGTGATGTAAAAAATGAAGAACAAAATTTATCTTCAAAGAAAAGAAAAAAATGCACTAGCATAAAAACATCCAACATAAAAAGTTCACATAATAAAACTACAGATGGTAGTAGTAATAATAATAATAATAATATTCATGTTGAAGGTAATGAATCCTTTCAAAATCGTGAGAAGAAAAATGTCGATATATCTTTAAATAAAAAAAATAATACAAATATAAATAATATAAGTAGTAATTGTAGTAATACAACCTATAGTGGTAGTGCTACTAGTCATAAAAGAAAAAAAAAGAAAAAAAAGAAAAAGAAGGAACAGGCAAATGAAGGTAAGAAAAGTATGAAAGGTATAAACAAAAAAGATAAAAAAGATAAAAAAGAAAAGAAAGAAAAGAAAAGGAATGCCAAAGATGAATTAGAAAAAGAGAAACCATTTGTAAAAAGTGAGAATGATAAAAATAAAAAGAAGAATGAAGAGGAAGAGGAGGAGGATGGCAGAGATTTATTAGAGAGCCAAATATTATATAATGATGATAATAATAATAATAATAATAATAATAATATTTCTGATGTTAAGAGTAAAGAAGAAATAAAACCAGTGCTAATTAATTCATATGATGATATTAATAATAATAGTAGTAGCACACATGAAAATATAAATGAAGAACGTGCAGATTTAAAAGAACATAGTCGTTCGATTTCTTACATAAGTTCATTAGAAAATAGTCCAGATAAGTTGAGGGGGCAAGAACAAAATGATACAAATGAACAAGAAGGTAATTTATTAAATAAAAAAAATTATAATGATAATTATAGTGATAATCATAATGATAATCATAATGATAATTATAGTGATAATCATAATGATAATCATAATGATAATCATAATGATAATGAGCTTAATCTTGAAAGTGCAAATTGTTGGTTGTCGAAGGTTGCATCTTATATATTACCTTCAAGCAATAAGAATAATGAATCGATTAAAAAGGATGAAGTGGATATTTCTAAAGAGGAAAAAAATGATAACATCATAAATATAAATAAAAATAATAATAATGATAATAATTATAATTATAATAATGATAATAATTATAATTATAATAATGATAATGGGAGTGATGTGAAGGCGAAGGATTATATGAAGGATAACTTTAATTTGAATGTCTCAAAAACATTGACTAACAAAATAAATTACAATTCATTTGGAGATTCCATATTTAATTTACATAGCAACGAATCAGATAGTACACATGATAGAAAGATAATTGAGCATGATAAGGAGGATGAAAAATATCAATATAATTACGATAATATGAAGGAAGAAAAACTAGTTGATTGTTATATAAATAGTAATATTGAGGATGAGCAAATGTTAAAAGAAAGAGAAAGAAAAGATAGTGATGTAACTAGTTTTAATAATGAAAGTTATATTAGTAATAATACATATGAACCCTTTAAAAGTGATTATACTGATGAAAAAAATTTTGATAAATGTTTTAAATATGATAAGGATGATATAGACAATATTAGGAATAAAGATCTTAATTCGTTTCGTAAGGATATCGAATTTTTTACAAGAAAAAATACTTCATATAGTCACAACAATTTAGAAGATAGTTGTTATGAATATAATGAAAAGGAAAAGTCTATATTTATGAACAGCTCTAAAGAAAAAAAAAATGATAATAAATTTAATAATGATGATAATGATACGCTGTTAGTATCTAAAAAAAAAAACATTATTTTAAATAATTTACAAAGTAAAAAAAAATAATGAAGAAATATTAAATTATGAAAAAAAAAAAAAAAAATAAAAAATAAAAATAAACACCTAGATAAAATATAATTAAATATTTGTGATGATAATTTGGATTATAAAAAATGATAAATATAATAAATAAAATGAAAGAATAATTATAAATATATATATTATATATATATTATATATATATATATATTTTTTTTTTTTTTTTGATAATATATAAACATTTTAAATATAATAATTAAAATTATTACTTAATAATTTATGAGTAAATATTCATTTATTTATTTTATTTTTTTTTAAATTCGCATATGGATTATGATTATTATATATATATATATATATATATTTACATATGTATATCATTTTACATATATATTTTTTAATTATTAATATATACATTAAGTATTTATTATTTTTATCATTCATTATTATTTGTTGATATAATTATTCATATTTTTATAACCTAATATAAGTTTATAATATATATGTATATTTTTTTTTTTTTTTTTAATGTTGGGTAAAATATAAATATTATTTTATATTTTACAATAAAAAATAAAATCGTTACACATTAAAATATTATATATATATATATATATATATAATATGTTTAATTTTTTCTTATATTTGTTTATTTATTTTTTTAAAAAAAAATTAGAATAATAATAACTATAAAAATAAAACTTCAAAATAATATTTTGTATAAGAACACTCACGTGTCTATAATATTATAGATTTGTTTCTTTTTTTGTTTTTTTTTTTTTTTTTATAAGTTCATCATATTGTTCTATAGATAATTTTTTTTTATCATAATAATCTGTTGTTTCTATAAATTTGGTTAAATCTGTATTTTTATTTTTTATAATAATCAACCATCCTTCATCTTGTGTATTATAAAATAACAAATACGGATTATATATAATATTATTATTAATATCATAATGATATCCTTTTATTTTTGATTTAATTTTATATATATTATTTTTATAAATAATATTTAATATAGTCATGTCATCATTTATAAATATTGTTTTTGTTTTTCTTTTTCCAGATGTATCTGCATTAATAAGTCTAGGATCATATATTATTTGCACATATTGTTTAATAAGATCTTTTAAATTATATTCATCATTGTTTATATTATTTATTATGTCACTTAAAATATTTTTTAAGATATTACTATATTTGCTTATAGATAAAATATATAGACCATTCACATGTTTATTTAATAAAAGATCATAATCATCTTGTATATAATAAAGACTAGTATTAAATGCATCATCATAAAATGAATAATATTTATATAATGAATCATAATTTTTCTCATTATCAATAATTATATTTGTATCATGATTTAATTTTAATAAGCTTGATAACTTATCTATAAGTTCTTCATCTTGAATAATATTATCACCTGTTGTTAAATTTTTTATTAGTTCCTCTTCTTTTTTTTTTTTCTTTTTTTTCTTATCTAAAATTTTTTTATTATGATATATTAAATTAAATGCTTCATCTTCTTTTGTATCTTTATTTATATTCACTATTATAGGATCTTCTCTGAAATTTAATTTACATAATGAAAATAAAGGACAATGTAATTGTTTCTGTTTTATAAGGAAATAATATTTGTCATCTAGTTTTAAATTCTTAATTTCATATAGCAAGCTGTTTATTACATTGTGGTATGTCTCTTCAGAATTTTTACTACAAAAAAGCATATTCTTTTAACAAAAAAAATAAAAATATATAAATATATATATATATATATATATATATATATATATATATTATATTGTTATATTTATAAAATATAAAACATAAAGATAATTAAAAATATATTATAGATAAAGAATTTTTTAATAAAGTATATTTTTATTTATACATGTAGAACCCTATAATTTACAATTATTATAATTTTACTTCTATTAATTCATATTTCTCTTATATATATATATATATATATATAAGTATGTTCTATTTTTTCCATATTTTTCTTAATATTTTTTTTAGTCAATCCACAATTTGTATTATAATTTAAAATAAAAAAAAATTACATAATACATTATAAATTTTTACTTTTAAAAAAAAAAAATAATAAAATTATACATAAATAAATATATACATATATTTTTATATATATTATATATATAGCATAACATCTTGCCATATATATATATATATATATATATATATATATAATATATATCTTTATATATTGTGCATACCATTACACCCAATATAAAGAAAATAAAATATATAATTATATGTATACATTTCCTTATTATAATCTAAAAAAAAAAAAAATAATAATAAAATAATAAATAAAAAAAAAAGAGATCCACCATATTTATTTATTTATTTATTTTTATTTTATTATTTTTATTTTTTTTTTTAGGAATTACCTTATTGTATTAATAAAAATTCAATGGTAGCTTAATTCCAGAACTTTGAGATAGTCCAGATGATACATTTTTTTTTTTTTTTTTAACATTATATATATTTAAATTTTTTTCATATTAAGATAATACACGAAATGCTTTTCCTTTTCAAGTTTTATCATGTACTCATAATGTTATTGTAAACTATTTAATTATATGTAATCATTTGTAATATGATAATATTTTGATGTATATATTGTCATGTATAAGTAATATATATATATATTTAATATCTTATTACTATTCTTTATATTTTTAAATATATAATATATTTTTTTAATTACTTAAGATAAGATATATATATATATATATATATATATATATATGTGTATAAAGACTTGTACACAATATAGATTCGCGAATATATATATAATATATATGTGTAATAGTACTATATAAAATATTTCATTAAGAAAAAAAAAAAATTTTGAATTGAACATATAAATCATATATACATTTTAATAAAAAAAATATTAGTATATTGATTAATAGAAAGAATAAAAAAAGAGAAGAAAAATGTCTATAATTTATGGTTTAATAGCTAGAGGTAAAAAAAAAAAAAAAGGAAAAAATAATAATTGATAATTTTTATATCACTATGAATGTATTGATAAAATGCATACATACATATATATATATATATATATATATATATTTATTTATATATTTACTATATTATTATTATGTAGAAAAGACTGTGTTAGCAGAATATACCGAATATGGAGGAAACTTTTCTAATATAAGTAGACTACTTCTTGAAATAATACCACCACATACATCCAGGAAATCATATATATATGATGAGTAATAATTTTAAATTATATAAATATATCTAATAATCCAATATATTATATATATATATATATATATATATATGTATGTATTTCCTTTCAGTTATGTATTTCATCAGCTTATAAAAAATGGTATAACATTTATGGCAATGACAGATAAAGAATTGGGTTTTCTTACACCTTATGCATTTCTTGAACAAATATCAAAAATGTAATATATAAAAAGTGTATATATATATATATATTTATTTATTTATTTATTTATATTTATATAGAGTTATTATTTTTATGATGAAAAAAAAAAAAAAAGACAAAACTACAAATATGTTATTTATAAATATATACTCTATAATATATATTTATTTATTTATATGTGTATTTTCTTATGTTTTATTTTTTTAGATTTTTTAAAAACTTCAATAATACATCCGATCTTATTACCTTATCACTGGATGAAGAATTTAAACCCGTATTGAAGGAAAATATGGTAATATGAGAAATATATTTTTTTTTTAAACCATAACATAAAAATAACTCCCTTCCTTTATTTGTTTTATATATATATATATGTATATATTATGTCATGTATACATTATCTTTTATTTCTTTTTATTAGCGTGTTTTTAACGATTATGAAACCAATGATGTTCATAATATTAAGAACCAAATTAGTAATATACAAAACATTATAATTGAAAACATTGAGAAAATATTAGAGAGACGAGAGAAAATAGATATTTTAGTTAACAAAACTGAGAAGTTATATCAAGAAAATATAAATTTTAGAAGACAAGCTATGAATTTTAATTTCCATATGTGGTTAGAAAATAACCGAATGACAATATATTTTATTTCAAGTATAATTATATTCATTTTTTTTATATGGTCCTTATATAATGTATAAATGTAATATTTTGCATTATGCATAATTATTGTATTTATTATTTTTTTAAATGAATAATATATATACATATATAATCAATAGTTATTATATATAATATCAAAATTCTTTTTAACATATATAACATATTGATGTTATTTTTTTTCTTTCTTATTGTGAAATCCTGTATATAAGATATTCTTATTTTTTTTTTTTTTATTTGTTCATTTGTTAATTTTTTTTTTTTTTTTTTTTTAAATGTATACATGCTGCATTTTTTACATCATTATACATATTTCCTAATTTGTTTATTATATAAATATATAAATATATATAAATATATATATATATATATATATATATATGCTTATATTTCATAAAAAATTATTATTATTATTATTATATATATGGTACTATTATTTTGTTAAATAACTTTTGTAAAAACATATATCAGTTAATTTATTAAATTAATTAAAATTTTTAAGTCTTAATAAGTAAACAATATGCACAAATAAAAAAAGTAGCACACATGGATAATAAAATATATATATATATATATATATATTTATGTATTTATATTTATTTATATCTTATTTTATTTTTTCTTCATTAGTTTATAAATAAATATTGTTTCGTTTAAAGTTTTTTTTCTTTTAATTTCCTCGTATATATATATATATTTTACATGCTCATGATTTAAAATTTCTTCAGGTATATTACTTTTCTCTAGTAATAAATATATAACACCTTTATTACTAAGATAATTATGAATGTCTAATAAAAATTTCATGATAATTTCTCTTCCATATTTACCACCTGCGTATGATGCTGTCAAATCTGTTTTGTTCATTTCATCTGGTCCTGTTATAACATATGGTGGATTAAATAAAACAATATCAAACAGTTCGCATCTTCTCATATTATTAAATAAATTATTTCTAATTATTTCAACATTAAATATGTTATTCTCATATGTTAAGTTTCTTATACATTCACAAGCCTTCTTATTAATGTCTACACAATAAAGCATATCGACTTTTTTGTTTCTACTTAGTAGCATTTCATATAAAGACAGAATTAGATATCCACTACCACTCCTAAGAATATATACATAAATAAAACATATGTATGTATGTATATATATATATATATATATATATTATATGCATTTTCTTTTATTTTTTCAGGAAGGAAAAAATAAAAAAATATAAATACTTTTATATGAAATGTCAAAAATAAATAAATGTATTGCATATAAAAAAGATACATTATAGAATAATTTTTTTTTTTTTATAAATACCCCATTTCCATGATGATATTAATATTTTGTGAAATATTATCAACTTCATCTTCTAAAGCTTCAATAAATGTAAATGTATCACTACTTGGTAGGTATACGTCATTTCTAATTTCCTTATTTGAATATATATAATTAAAATTAATTCTGACTTGTTCAGAATTTTTCATTTTTTCTAGCTATTTAATGAAACGTTGTTAATGAAGAAAGTACATAAAAAGAAATATTTGATTTGGAATAAAATATAAATAATAGGAATAAAAGTACGTTGTTAAATATGTATACTAATAGATAAGAATGAAATTATAATGAAATATATATATATATATTATGATTTACAAATGAATACATATTTAAATATAAAATACATATATATTTTTTTTTTTTTTATATAATGCTTGGGCCTAGCATATTTTCTGGGCCATTATTTTTAAAGTTGTATGACGATAATTTATCTAATAAGGTCTTATGTACTTCATCTTCTAGCATTCTTTCATATAACCACGTAAATCGGTCAGATAAAATTTCTTCTTTGTTTAACTTTTCATAACGACGGGACCAATAAATGTTCTACAAAAAAAAATAGGAAGAAAAATGAAAGAAAAATAAATTATATTTGTAACAAGGAATGGCAATATATATATATATATATATATATATATATATATATATTTTAAATGAACATACTTTTAAAGATGATATCCAGTAGGGTGCTGTTATTATACCAATACACAATGGACCTATATTAGCTTGGGTCCAAAAGTAATCTTCACTAAAATATTTACGAAAGCTCACACTAAAAATTAAATACATAAAAATATATATATATATATATATTTATTTATTTATTCATATTATATATATTTTTTTTATATCATTTATTTGCCTATATAATAATGTCATTTCAAAAAATACAAATATATTTTCTTAATTTTATTTTCAATTTGCAATATAAATATCTTTCTTTTTTTCTGATAATACCTTTTACACCAAGAACAACCTTTCGATATACCTTTGGCAACTTTTTTTATGAATGATATCATTTTATCCTTTTTCAAAAATTTATACGTTTTCTTTTTATATGAACATATTTATATCATGTTCATACGTTATAAAAATATATAATAAAAAAAAAAAAAAAAAAATATATAAATATATACATATATATAATTATATAATTATATATATCCTATGTATCATATATCATATAATAAATTTGAAATTGAAAATTTTTTCTCAAATATATTCTTAAAAAAAGAAAAAAAAAATTAATTTACACATAAAAAAAATACATATACTGATATGTATATTTACATGTATGTATGATACATTTAATTCATTTTGGCTTTTTATATATATGACTAAAAAAGTACATCCTTCATATAATTATGATTATTTTTTTTATTAAAGAAAAAAAATATATGTATATTTATATTTAATATTTCAAAGTTTTTATATAAATGCATATTATATATATTATATATATTTATTTATTTAAAAAAAAAAATAAGAAAGCAAATTATATTAAGTAAAAGATGTTGTACAAAAATGATAATTTAAATATTGAAAAAAAAAAAAAAAAGCAAATAATGAAAAAATATACATATATATATATATATATATATATATATATGTATATACAAAATATATAAATTTTTTAGGTATAATATATTATTAAATGTGTTAACAAAAAAGATAAAATAAAAATGGTATGTTATTATAATTTTAATTTATTTATTTATCTGTCACTTTTGATATTTCCTGTCCTTATGGTCTAATAAAATGCTTAAACTGTTTTGTGTTTGAATATTTTAAGTTATCAATTATCATGTTTCTTTTATGATTAATCCAATAATTAAATAGAGTTTTTAATTGTGCTAATTGATCATTGGTCATGTAATTATTATTTTTTAAATTATAAAACCTGTCAATTAGTAATGAAAATAATTCTTTATTTAAATTTAATGCATCTAATTCATTTAAGCATATAACACAAATAATTAATTCTTCTGAATTAAATGTTTGTAGTTTCCTTATAATTTCACGAATAATACAGTGTGTTAATGGTCTATATATTTCGCTTGCTTTCATAAGAGGTAAAATATTAGTATTTAATTTTTGTTCATATTCTAATTTTTCTCTTTGACCAAAATTTAATCGTACTAGGGCAATTAAGAGTAACATAATAGTTCTACCTCCTAAAGCGGGAGTTCTAAAATATATGGAATGTAAAAAAGTTTTAAATATTTTTGGTAGAGGAATATTAACAAAGATATCGTTACTTTTTTTTTCCATATTACAATGTTTGTTATGTTCATTCGATTTATGGTCATTCATATTATGTTCATCAGTTTCTTTATGATTTGTTCGAAAAAAAAAATCATTTAAAATATCAAACTTGTTGACATAAAAAGATAAGTTAGAATTGCTCATTAATCTATTTTTTTCATTTGATAAAATGAGTTGCAAGCTATTTGAATTTTTTAACAATATAGGTGTATCATATCTATGTGTATTCATAGTAATAATAAGGTCTATTGGTTTATTATAAAATCTAAACAATCTGGTCATTAATTCAAACATAATAACTCTATATGGAGGAGTACTATTATATATACTTTCACTTATTTTTTCTAAAATTATATTTTCTAATTTTATATAAATATCATATAACTGTTCAATAGAAATAGAAAAATTCATATCTGTATCATTATTTGGATATTTATTATTTTGAAAAGAACCATTTTTTTTTTCCTCCAAAGTGGGATTTTGATTAGTTGTTTGTATATTTTTATCAAATTGATTAGAATTATTAAACATATAGTTCATATTTTTATTCATCTTCATATTATTATTATGTTTTACATCTGTGTTGTTATTTGTATTTTGTTGTGAGGTATTATTATATATATTATTATAAACCATATCATTATTTATCTTTTCATCCTTTTGATTATATATTTTATTGTCACCACTTTTTGGTTCAGATATGTTACAATATTGTGTTTTTGAATTAAAATGGTCCTGGATAATATTTTCATCATTTATATATGAATAGAATGAATTGTTTTTATCTATATTATTTATGTTTTTTTGATAATGTTTAGAAATATTCTGTTTCATTTGTGTGTTATTAAAATATTTTATTAATATATATGATTGTATGCAATTTAATATTGATGAAAAATCATTAAGTTCGAGTTGAGATATTTTGTCTTTCATTTTGAGTATTTGATTTACAAGAAGAGGTAAAGGATAGAAGAAGTTAAGTCTAGAAAATCCATCAGCACACCATGATATATATTTAATATTGGTGCAATTAATATTATCTCTTATAGGTTTATATAATTGATATAATAAATTTGTGTGTGGTACAATTTTAAGATTAGCTAATCCTCTTAACATGAGTCCTGAAAAATCTGACCTATATAATTCACTTTTGAATATATTATTTTTTAATGTATTAAAAAGTACATATAATAATTTATTATCATTAGATCCTATGCGACCAATTACATGTATTAGAAATGGTAATCGTTTAATTTCCAATTCATTAATTCGATTAGTTATAGTTTTATAAAAAGGTATAATGTGTTTATGTATTTGAAAATCATAAAATAATGCCAAATCATCTAATATAAGTTGTATATCTCTCATAGAGATGTGTGCATGTTTTTTTGATATTATTTCAGATATTGAATATATCCATTCTCTATATACAATATCTTGATATTCTGTAAGTACTCTTAATAATCTATGTATTGATATACCATTTAAATTTATTGTATGACTATTTTTATTATATTTAAGAAAAAAATGAAATAATAAAGGTTCAATTGTTAAATATGCATTTTTATTAGAATGCTTACTTAGATAATATACCAAATCAATAAGTTCATAACTATCAAAGCTGTTTGCATCTTTTTTTATTTTGTTACACAGTTCTTCTAATTTTTTCGTATCATTATTTTTTAACCATTGAACATTAACAATATATTTCTGAGCCTTCCTATTTAATTTGAACGACGGCTTCATAAACCCTACCCTTTTAGGTATACAAACGGGTGATGATGAAAACAAACGAAAAAAGTTATTTACATTTTTATTCTTCAAATATATAATTTTATAATTTCTAAAAGGAGTTTTTGAGAAAACGTTTTTTTTAACTAGCCAAAATTTCATTTAAAAAAAAGGAAAAATTGTACTAACATAAAGGTATATGATAAATTTTTTTTTAACATTTTTATATTATAATATGTTTCTCCTATTGTTACATGTTCTATATGGATTATAGGCATATACAAAGGTGTATTTATCAAAAAAAAAAAAACAAAAAAAATATATATATATATATATTTATTTATTTATTTTTCAACGTTGTTCAAACGTTTGTAGATACTTTAACATGTAAATATATATATATATATATATATATATATATAATAATGCTAAATAAATAATTTATCACAAAAAAAAATTAATCAATTAATTATCATTACATTTATTAATTTATGAAGGGTGACCATTTAAGGATCCTACAGAATTTTTTTTTTTTTTTTTTTTAATGTAAATAAGGTTAATAAATGAAGAGAGAGGAAAAAAAAAAAAAAAAAAAAAAACATACATACTTTTTTTTGTACACCCAATATTAATTACATATTATTTATGTTTAAAAAATTTTATATAAAATTTAAATTTCCTTTAATGGCATAAAATGTAACATATATATAAATATATATTTACTTTTCAGCATTGTTATAATCAAACCCTTAATATGGATGGAAAGAAAAAGAAAAAAATGATTACAATTTTAAAATATTAGTATTTAAAATGAAGTATGTTAAATTGTGAATAGTTACTTTGAAGTTATTCCATAAATTAAAAGGGGAATAATAAATCAATAAATCTACATATACATATATATATATATATATATATATATATATATACAATTTTGTTGTTGTAGATATAATATTATTTTCTTTATTTGTAAAAATAAAAAATGGATAAGGGGAAAATTTTAACAAAATAATAATCGAAAAGTGGTTGTATATAGCTATTAAAAAAAAACTTATATTTTAATTGGAAACAAACTTTTTACATTTTCTTATATATAACAAAAATATATATATATATATATATATATAAACATACAACTGGTATATATTTTTTTCATGTTAAAAGACCACATGTATATGTTTTTGAACCATGTTTTATAAAACCACATAATATATATACATTTTAATAAATATATAATTATTTTGTAAGAAAAAAAAAACAAAAAAAAAACAAAAAATTAATAAAAATAATTAATTATAATTGAAATAATGTAATATTATGGTTATCTATTTTAATATGGTTTAATTACAAATTATTAAGATTATGTTCTCTTTTTTATTTCCATATATATATATATATATATATATATATATATATATATATATATTTACAAACATTTATCTTTATATTTGTAAATGTTAAGAGAAAAAAAAATGCTCCCATATAATACCCCTCCATTTATTTATATTTTCCTTTTGTGTTCTCCATTGTTATTACATATATTTATAAAATATTTATTAATCCTTTATTATATAGAAATACTTAAATATTACTTGAATATATAAAAAAGGGATAGAGTTTTTGTGTATGTATTTGTATGCTTTATGCAACTTTGTTTAAAATAAAGGCTCATTCATTATAAATATATATATATATATATATATATATATATATATATATATATGTATGTATGTTTTCAGTTGGCTGAAATTATTTGTTTTTTAAATGATACATATCTTTTATAATTCTCAATAAAAACCAGTTTTAAGAACATAAGCACATATATGTATACATATACATATATATTTTATAATTATATATTAAAATGCATTTTTTTTCATATAAAAAATATAAATGTATTTTATATATATATTAAATTAGAAAATAAAAAAACACATTTTTAATAAATTTGTATATAAATATCATATATATATAAAAATTTTATTTTAATTTTTTTTTTTTTTTTTTTTTTTTTTTTTTTGATCATATTATCTTTTATATTAAATGTAAATTATTCATATATATTATAATTTTTTCACAGTATATATATTTACATATAATATTATATATTTCTTCTTAATTTTTTTTTTAGGGAGGGAAAAAAATTAGAGCCTTAAGTGGTGTGGTATAAAAATGGGTATATATATATTTTTAATTGAGGCTCTTATTATTACTAAGATTATACATATATATATATATATATATAAAGAAAAAAATATATACAATATATAATATATATTATATATATATTATATGTATAATAATTTCAATATAATATTATATATAATTCTTTATTTTTATATATGTTTCATCAATATTAATGTATATGAGATAATATATTTTAATCTAAAGAATGAAGAAGAAAATATTTTTATATAAGCACTTTAAAAATATATATATATCTATACTTACATATTATGATATATATATATAATAATATATGTATATTTATATATATATATTTTTTTTATATATTGATTCAATTCTAAATTTTTTTTCTTACATATTTTAATAAAAAATTTCAACACAACACTTATATATATATATATATATATATATATATATATATATATATGTATAATGCTTAATATATAATATATATTATGTATGTAAAATTTTTTATAAAATAAATTTTTAAAATATTTTTCATTCATATCCCACATTTATTTTTATATATAATATATAAATATATAATATATGCATATAATATATATTATATAATATTTATTAAAATTACATTTATTTTTTTATATAAATTTAATAGTTAATATTCAAAAAGGGAAAAAAAAAAAAAATTATTTGTAAATTTTATTTTGTGATGACTTATAACTTCGTTTTTGTTTATAAATAAATATATTTTGTTGAATATAAAAATCGAAATAATTTTTGTTCATTCCTATAAAAAAAAAATAATAAAATAATAAAAAGAAAAAAAAAAAACAGAAAGTAGGAAAAATATATATAAAATTAAGGTAAGGATAAGAATAAAAAGAAGGGAAATAAAAAAATAAATAAAATAAAAATAAGAAAATATTAAATAAAGTGAAATATATATATGTATATTTATTTATTTATAAATATTTAATATTTATATAAAATAATTTATATTTTCCATATTATTTTATTTATATGTAAATATTTTATATATTTAAAGAAAAAAGAATTAGAAGGCTCAATAATATAATATATAAAAAATATATATATTTGTAAATTTGATATGAAAAAAAATAAAAAGAATTATATATTTTTATGTATATATATATATATTATATAAATATATATATTTTTAAATTTTTTATAATTTTAATAGGATATATTTAAAAAAAAATTAATTTCTATTTTTATATTTAATTTTTAAGAAATCGAAAAATTGATTAATATAAAATAAGGGGCAAAATGGATGCTGTTCAAAAGAGAGTATTAAAAAGTAACCCAAGCGACTTAGAAAAAGAGATAGCACAATGTTTATTAGACATTGAATTATCTAGTTCTTCGGATATAAAAACAGATGCTAAAGAAATAAAATTATTATCATGTGATTTAATAGAAGTAGAAAAATTAAAAAAGAAAACTATTTTAATTTATATTCCTTACAAAATTTATACAACCTATGTAAAAAAAATCCAAAGAAAATTAATTAATGAATTAGAAAAAAAAACTAAAAAATATGTTGTGTTAGTTGCAAAAAGAACTATCTTAAAAGGAAAGCAAAAAAATAAATCATTCAAAATTATTCCAAGATCAAGAACTTTAACAAGTGTTTATGATTCAGTCCTTGAAGATATTGTATCTCCAAGTGAAATTATTGGAAAAAGGTAAAAAAAAAAATAAATAAATAAATAAATAAAATAAATAAATAAAATAAATAAATAATACAGAATATGTTAATGTGCATTCATAGGAGTACATATATTTATTTATTTATGTTGTATTATTATAATTATATGCATATCAATATAATAATTTGTAATTATATTATCCTTTTAATATATATGAAAAATATATGTATATGTATATATATATATATATATATATATATATGTTTTTATTTTTATTTTTATTTTTATTTTTATTATTTTTTTTTTTTTTTTTTTTTTGTAGAATAAGCATGAAAGCAGACGGAAAAAGAGTTTTTAAAATTATGTTAGATTCTAAAGAAAGACAAAGAGATAACATAGAAGAGAAACTTATTAGTTTTGCTGCTGTTTATAAAAAAATTACCAGGAGAGATGCCGTTTTCTCTTTACCACCAACAAATGATAAATAAATTTCTTTTTAAAATTTTTTATTTTTAAAATTATAGGCATGAAATTCATTCATAATTTAGAGCTCTTTATCTTTTAAAAAATATATATGTATATATATATATTTATATATATTTATTTATTTTTATATATCTATGTTCATTTATTTATTTATTTATTATTATCTTTATTTTTTTTTTTTTTTTTTTTTTTTTTTTTTATTTTATAAGAGTAACCTTGAAAAACAAAAATTAGAAAAAAAAAATATAAATTAAAATTTCTATCATAAAAAATTAAAAGGTAATAAATATATATCTTAAATATTATATGAAAAGAAAATATATTTATTTAATGGTGTTTATTTAGAAAAATATATTTTTTTAAATAATCAATGTGTCTTAATATATTATAAAAATGTATGTACTCTGAGGAACAAAAATATATACATTTATATATACATATATATATATATATATATATATTAACAAAAAAAAAAAAATTGGACGATGAATAAAATATTGAACTAATATAATTACATGCACACATAGACATGTAATATTAATCCAAGGGTGGCCAATTATTATTAAAAAAATCATTTTGATTTTTATTAAATTTTTTTTCAATCAAGGATAAAAATTCGTCTTTCAGAAAGTCCCTATCTTCCTTCCATTTAGTTATTAAGGAAGCCCTAAAAGGAAAAATAAAATAACAATACATGAAGGGAATAATATATATATATATATATATATTTATATATTTTTATATATTTATATATTTATATTGATTTATTCATTTCTACATATACATTTTTTTTGATAGTACCTATTATTTATTTGGGCATTTTTTAAGGCTTCGATAAAGCTTTTAATATTTTCTTGCGCAGAATTAATTATATCGTAGGTTGTATGTGAATAGAATATTTGAAATTTTGTCATTTTTAAAAACATGGATCCATCTAATATAAATAATGCAAAATAATTATAAAAAAGAAAATCTTTTTCATTTAATTCTTTATCTGTTATAGATAAGTAATGAGAAGAAGGTAGATATAATGGTTTTATATAAACAATAATTTTATCATTATCTTTATCATATTTTGCTGGTGGGATTTTTTCATATTCATTTATAAAAATACAAACATTAGTAATACTTCCTAATTCTGAATCGTTGATTTTTAAACAGTCAAACATAACATAGGAGTTTCTGTTTTTTGTGATGTAGTTGTAAAGAATGTATTTAGGATAAGGTCTAAAGGGGAATAAAAGTGTACATATATGTGCAAATAAATAAATATAAATATAAATATATATATATAATCATAGGTTTATATATATGTGCTTACAAAAAATATATGAAATTTATTATTTTATTTTATTTTTTTAATTTTTTACCTGTTGTTATATAATACAGACGTTGAATTTATATATATGGGTATATTCATATTTTGAGTTATATATGCCTTTTTATTATTATAATTAATATTTTGATTTCTTGCATATTCATTATGAACCAGATCTGAACGAATTGCTAGATGATCAATGAATCCTTGTATAACTGCATAATGAATAATATTTTTTGAGATATCAGAAATATTTTGTTCTAACATATCTAAAGATATATTTATATTTAATTTATAATTTATAATTTTTAATAAATGATTTGATAATTTTAACAATTCATTCATTTTTTTTTTATCAAGATGCATAATTTGACATGTTGTATTTCTGTCTTTTGAAAAATAAAATTTTATACAAATATTTAAATAAAAAAGTATATCATTATCAAACTGTTCTTTAAAATTTTCGAGCTCATCAATATTGATGTTATTTATAAAATTATTATGATTATCATCAGAGATATCATTATTAGAACTTGATAATGTATCATCATCATCATCATCATCATCACTGTGTGTGTATGTGTCTTTTTCATTTTTTTTGTTTACTAAAAATAAGTTTATCAAATTGTTATGATTTTTTTTTTTTTTTTCTTCTTCTTCTTTATGATGATGAAGTGTTAAATTATTATTATTATTATTATTATTTTTTGTTTTTTTTTTTTTTATATATTTCATTTTAAGTTTATAATCATAGGAAAAGATAGATTCGAGGTATAAAGAAGAAACTAATAATGCTGCTAGTGGTATGGTATGTAGTTGTTTCATAGCTAATGATTTTAAGCAAACATCTGTAAATATTTTAGCATATCTGGTACTTATTGGTAATGATAATATAAAACTTCCTGTCAATGTTATTCCATCTTTTTTATTATGAGGATTAAATTTGTTTATATGAAATTGTATACTATTTTTTAGGCATTTTTTTGGATCTATGTGTTTAAAAAGGAATTGAATATCTTTATATACAAAATGAATACAATTAAGATATAGTAATCTTTTTTTTGCTTCAATAAATTTAGATTTATCAGGTTTATTAATAAAAGGGAAATTTTCAACATTTTTTATATTAAAACTTAATAAATATAAAATTAAAGAATCGAGAGGATAATTTAATATTGGATAATCATTATCATTTTTAAAAAAATAATTATAATAATTAGATGAATATAATTTATATACATGTCCTTTTTCATTTTCCATTTTTTTTTTATTCTTTTTATTTTTTTTTAATAAATATAAAATTCGACCAGCTCTACCTTTTCTTTGTATAGCTGAGCATTTACTAATATTATCAATTATATAATATGAATAATCATTTAAATTTGAATATATTTTTCTTTTTTCTTTACCACAGTCTATAACATAACGTATATTTGGTAGTGTAAGTGATGTCTCAGCAATATTAGTACTTAAAATACATATACGTTCATTTTCTTTAGGGTTATGAAATAATTTCATTTGTTCTTTCATTGGCAAATTAGAATACAATTTAAAAACTTTTAGGGTACCTGAGCCATCACTTCCTTTCCAAATGCTGGAGGTTTTTTTTGTATTATTATTTAATTTGTTTGTATTTATAATAATATTTTTTTTTTTATTATCATCACTATTGTTATGGTCATCACTATTATTATGATCATCACTATTGTTATTATCATCACTATTGTTATCATCATCACTATTATTATTATTATCACTATTGTTATGATCATCACTATTGTTATGATCATCACTATTATTATTATTATCATCACTATTATTATTATTATCACTGTCGACACTATCCTCTTCCTCTGATACGTCGAACAAAATTTTCTTCTCTTTATTTTCATCAGTTTCTCTAAAAAACAAACTTACCTTTTCATCCTTATTTTGCTCATCTTCACTTAAATCAAATACATCAAAATTAACTTCGTCCATAATTTTATTTTCTCCTTGTTCCTCACACTTCAAATTGGTTATTTTTAAATTTGATAGCATATTATATAAACGATATATTTCTTCTTGGCTTGTTAAGAAAACTAAAATACTACCCTGTGGAAGCTTTTTATGTATTTGAATAATTTTTCTTTTTGCTTCTTCAACATAATCTTTAGGTGTATAAGAAAGAAAGTGATCTACAACTGGTACTTTTTGAGTTGGAATATTTACAGTAGTATAATTTTGGAAGATTTTATTTTTAAAAAGATTATTATCATTAATAGTTGCAGACATTATTATAATCTTGATAGGAATAATATCTGATTTGAAATTATAATAATTATCATTTCTAATATTACAAATTATAGATAAGATTCCTAAAATAATATCCATATTTATACTTCTTTCATGTGCTTCATCTAGAATGATAACACTATATTTTGATAGAATAAAATCACTCATAATTTCTTTTAATAAAATACCTTCTGTCATAACCTTCATTTTACTCTGTTTTAAAAAATACGATTTTTCAAATCTAATTTGATAACCACAAATTTCTTCATTTAGTTCAACGTTTAATCTATTACAAATACTTTTGACAGCTATTTTTCTTGGTTGAGTGATACCAATAAAATAATTATTTGAGGTAAAACCATATTCATATAAAAATTGAGGTACTTGTGTTGATTTACCACATCCAGTATCTCCGTTAATAAAAACTACATCATAATTTAAGACAGCTTCTATAATTTCTTGTTCATAATCTAATACTGGAAGAGATAACCTAACTTTATCAATATGTTCTTTTCGGTTCACCTGTATATTTTTATAACACACTTTTCTTTTATCATCATTACATATATTACTATTATTATTATTATTGTTGTTATTTATATTTTTATTTAAATCCTTTTCTTTTTCCTCTGCACTGTTATGATATGAAGAAATACTTTCATCATCCATATCACTGTCATGGTAATTATTGTGGGAATTCATTTTTTTATAGTCCTCATCACTAGATTCAGACTTTAAAATATTAGTATTTTGATCCGTATACGTTTCATCGATATTATTCGTTTCTATATAATTTTGTGATTGTTCTTTAAAACTATTAATTTTATTTTTTTTTTTTATATCACATTGTTCTTCTTCACTTTTAATAGTTTCTTTTTCTTGTACATTTTTTTCTTCCTTTAGGTATTCAATTTTGTCAAGATATCGTTTCCTTTTTTTCTCTATCTTCGTTTTAATTATTTTTAAATAATGTGGTAATTCAATATTTAATTCTTCGTATGTTTTTAGAAGTTTGTCTAAGTGTTCATTATTTTTCGATATATTTTTTATATCAAAAGGTATCATTAAATTTTTTTGTTCTGTATTATTTAATTTGAGTTCTTGTATTTTTTTGAATAGATTTTTTTTTTCAATTTCCTTGGCATGTTTATTTTTATTTTTTAATTTTTTTATCAGTTTTTTTTTTGATATATTTTCTAAGTGAGAGCATAAATCATTTTTTCCTTTATGTTTTTCAAGTGATGATTCAGAAGAATATTCTTGTATATTCATATTATTCATATTATTCATATTATTATTTTTAATCTTATTTTTTTTGTTCTTTTTTTTATTATTATTATTATATATATCATTTGTGTCATTTATATTATCACTGTTCATATTTGCGTCATTATTTTTTCCCTCTTTCTTTTTTTCATCTATTAATTTATTAAATACAGACGAACTAACAATATTATTCTTCAAATAACTTAAAGATCCTGATTGTGTTTTTGTAATTAGTTTCTGAACTTTTTTAAGTTGTTTCTCTTTTTTCTTTTGTATTCTTTTTTGATATTCTAATTTCTTTTTTTCTTTATTACTTAACTTGTTGGGTTCATCATTATAAGAGAGTGGTGTTGATGAATTTGAACAGTGATCTCCTGGAACCATTTCTTTTTTTTCTTCTTCATCTTTTATAATAGTCGTATTAATATGATCTATCAATATTGTATTTCCTTTTGTCATCTTAAATAAATTATATATGTATATAATATATGGATGTTATAATTTTTGCCTTATTTATATAGAAAAAAGAACGTTTACTAGAAAAGCATGGTTTCTTGGGGGTAAATAATAAAATAAATAAATAAATAAATAAATAAATAAATATACATATATAATATTTTATATATATATTTATTGTTATATATTATTTAAATATTGTTTTATTCTCATATATAGAAGTTTAAATTTTCTATAAATATTAAAAGGATCAAAGAAATTTAAAGTAATGCGATAAGGAAAAAAAACAAAAAAAAAAAAAAAAAAAAAAAAAAAAAAAAAAAAAAAAAAAAAAAAAAAAAAAAAAAAAAAAAAAAAAAAAAAAAAAACATATATAAAAAATATATTATTATAATATTTCATTTTTTTTTGAATAATTATATTATTTAATATAAGAAATATAAAACATTTTTTATCATGTGAAACAACAGTATCTTATAAATAAATTATTATAGTGTTGTATTATAAAAGAGCACATATATAAATAAAATATATTATAATAATACCGCAAAGAATATATATATATGTATATATATGTAATATGCATATATATATATATATATATATATTATAATTTTTTAAGAATTAAAAATTTACTTCAAATATTTATAAATTATTATTCAATATTATTCTTATTAATAATTTTTAATATTTAATATTTAAATTAAATTTATTTCTTTTTATATAATATAAAAAGGAGAGGTTGAAAATTGTAAAATATGGAATAGTATATATAATAATATATATATATATTAAAATGTATGCAATGTTCTTATTTTTTTTGTTTTGAATATTTTATATATATATATATATATATATATTTATTTATATTTATATTTATATATTTATGTACATATTATAAATATATATATTTTAAAAATTATTATTATATGACTCTCTCTTGTTTGTTTCTATTCTCTTAAAGTGATTGTAAATATAAGAGGTTAATATTTTCTTTTTTTTTTTTCTTTCATATTTTTATATAAAAGTCATTTTGAAATGGGAGAAAATAACCACAATATAAATAACATAAATGACATAAATATTATAAATAATAATTATATTAATTGTGATAGTGTAACAGGTGGTAGTAATAATAAAGTGAGAATTATAAAATATGAAGAGAGTACGAACAAAGAGTTCATTTTGAAATATTTAGTTAACATAAAGAATGATTATATAGAAAAACAAATGAGAGCTTTATATGAATGCAGAGAAGTTTATAAGGATGATATCGATGAAGTAATAAATATACTTACATATGCTTTAAAAAATAACGATAGTATTTTATTAAGACATGAAATAGCTTATGTAATAGGACAAATAAGTAATGAAAAATGTAATAATATATTAATTAATTTATTAAATGATGAAAATGAAAATATAATGGTTCGACACGAAGCTGCAGAAGGTTTGGCTGCTATTGGTAGCGAATCTAATATCCCTATAATAAAAAAACATTTGAATGATATGAATGTAGAAGTAAGAGAAACATGTGAATTAGCCTTAAGTTCTTTGATAGAAAAAAATAAATATACAACTTGTTCGTGTATTAATAAAATAAAACCATATAAAAATAATATCCTAAGTGATAATACATATAATAATAATATTAATAGCAATAGTTATAGTCAAGATGATGATACTAATGATATATATTTCCATTCCAAAAAAAAATTCAATACTATAGATCCAGTAGTTTGTATATCAGATAGTAATAATAAAAAAAATGTTTATGATTTAATAAGAGATTTAAATAATAATGAATTAGCTTTAAAAATTAGATATGAAGCTTTATTTTTATTAAGAGATATGGAAACAGATATATCTTTGAATGCACTAGGGGAAGCCTTAATAAATGATAAATCATCTGCAATTTTTAGACATGAATTAGCTTTTGTATTAGGTCAAGTCTTACATTTAAATTCTTTAAAATATTTATTATCATCATTAAAAAATATTAGTGAGCATGAAATGGTAAGACATGAAGTTGCCTTAGCTTTAGGTTCTTTAGGAAGTCTTAATTTAAATTCTGATGAATATAAAATAATACAAGAACAAATTATAGACACTTTGAAAAAATACTCAAAGGATGAATGTGTAGTTGTTGCTGAGAGTTGCTTAGTGGGTTTGGACTACATATCAGAAAATTTAAATATATCTATAGAGGTTAATTAGGTGCCAGAAAAAAAACATAAATCTTAAGTAATATGTTATATTATATATATATATATATATATTTATTTTTTTTTTTTTTTTTTATTGTAAAATTTGTTTTTATTAATATGAAGATTTTTTCAATTTTTATAATTTCAAATATTAAATTTTTTATATAATTAAGCATTTTTAATTGTGAATTTTTTTATATTATATTATATATATATATATATATATATATGTATTTTTTTTTTATGTATTGGCCGAATTTTATATTGTTATATAACACAACCATATGTTTCACTTAATAATGATAAAAGGATAAAAATAAAAAGATGTTGGAATGAGGTTTTAATATATTTATATTTGAATATATATATGTTTCTATATATATATATTAATATTAATATTAATATTTTATGTCATGTAAGATAGAAAAACAAATAAATATTTATTTTTTCTAATCATAAATTAATACACAATTATTATAGATATTTTATTTAAATTTTTTTTTTAAAGGAGAAAAAGTAAATGTTTGATATGTGTATATGAACTTTATAATAATATATATTATTATATTTATTATATAATATAAATAATTAACCTTATTATAAACGATAGATATGAAAAAATAATATATATAGAAAAAATTTCAGTTATATATAATCATTGATCTTTAATTTCTTCGATTTAAAAAGTTATGTGTTCACAAAAAATATAGCATATGCATTTTGTTATATATAATAAAATTTGTTTTTATATTTTGTATATATAAAAATATATGTATATATATTATTTAATCTAAGGATCAATTATTTCTTATTGTATTAACGAAAAAAAAAAAAAAAAAAAAAAAAAAGAAAGGCCTCACGATATTCCACAGTAAAAAAAATGAATTCCTTTATTAAATATATATATATTTTATTTTATATTTATATTTATTTTTTATGCTTTTTAAAATCTTATCAGATGTGATTAATATATTTTAAAGAGGATAATATAAATATATATTAAAAATATAAAGTGCTGAAATATATAAGGTTTTAATTATATTTTTTTATTTGTATATATTTAACTTCTAAGATATTATAAAGGCTACTCATAATTTTTTTTATATTTTGAATAAATTAGATGATGCCAAAGATAAGACTGCAAATAAATAAATAAATAAATATATATATATAGATATATATATATATATATGTATATGTGAGTAATTTATAAATTTTCATATTAATATATTTGTTATGATATCTATAATATATAAATAAATATAACTTCATATCTATAATATCAAATCAATACATAAATATATATATATATATAACATTTTTCTTTTTTTTTAGTAATAATATCATATGATTACTTTTTTATATATTTAGATTAATATGTCTTTGAGCTATATTTGATAATATAATTTTATTAATATTTTTTTTTTTTTTTTTTTTTTTTTTTTAAGTTTTTTAATAAATTTTTTTTAAATTTTTAAAAAATTAATAAAAATTGAAAAATTATAATTAAAATAATAAAAAAAAAAAAAATATTTTTTCATTTAATTTTTTTTTATATATTTTTTTTTTTATTTTTTTTAATTTATTAAAAAAAAAAAAATAAAATATTAAAAAAAATTTTTTTT